>NC_064545.1:11153481-11453481 GCF_023856365.1 Brienomyrus brachyistius | reverse complement strand
GAACAGGGCCTCTGAGGGGGAGAGCACAGGGAACAGGACCTCTGAGGGGGAGAGCACAGGGAAAAGGGCTTCTGAGGGGGAGAGCACAGGGAACAGGACCTCTGAGGGGGAGAGCACAGGGAACAGGGCCTCGAGGGGGGAGCACAGGGAAAAGGGCTTCTGAGGGGGAGAGCACAGGGAACAGGGCCTCGAGGGGGGAGCACAGGGAACAGGACCTCTGAGGGGGAGAGCACAGGGAACAGGGCCTCGAGGGGGGAGCACAGGGAAAAGGGCTTCTGAGGGGGAGAGCACAGGGAACAGGACCTCTGAGGGGGAGAGCACAGGGAAAAGGGCTTCTGAGGGGGAGAGCACAGGGAACAGGACCTCTGAGGGGGAGAGCACAGGGAACAGGGCCTCGAGGGGGGAGCACAGGGAACAGGGCCTCTGAGGGGGAGAGCACAGGGAAAAGGGCTTCTGAGGGGGAGAGCACAGGGAACAGGGCCTCCGAGGGGGGGAGCACAGGGAACAGGACCCCTGAGGGGGAGAGCACAGGGAGCAGGACCTCCGAGGGGGAGAGCACAGGGAACAGGACCCCTGAGGGGGAGAGCACAGGGAGCAGGACCTCTGAGGGGGGAGCACAGGGAAAAGGGCTTCTGAGGGGGAGAGCACAGGGAACAGGACCTCTGAGGGGGAGAGCACAGGGAACAGGGCCTCGAGGGGGGAGCACAGGGAAAAGGGCTTCTGAGGGGGGGAGCACAGGGAAAAGGGCTTCTGAGGGGGAGAGCACAGGGAACAGGACCTCTGAGGGGGAGAGCACAGGGAACAGGGCCTCGAGGGGGGAGCACAGGGAACAGGGCCTCTGAGGGGGAGAGCACAGGGAACAGGGCCTCTGAGGGGGAGAGCACAGGGAACAGGGCCTCGAGGGGGGAGCACAGGGAACAGGGCCTCTGAGGGGGAGAGCACAGGGAACAGGGCCTCAAGGGGGGAGCACAGGGAACAGGGCCTCTGAGGGGGAGAGCACAGGGAAAAGGGCTTCTGAGGGGGAGAGCACAGGGAAAAGGGCTTCTGAGGGGGAGAGCACAGGGAACAGGACCTCTGAGGGGGAGAGCACAGGGAACAGGGCCTCGAGGGGGGAGCACAGGGAAAAGGGCTTCTGAGGGGGAGAGCACAGGGAACAGGACCTCTGAGGGGGAGAGCACAGGGAACAGGGACTCTGAGGGGGAGAGCACAGGGAGCAGGGCCTCCGAGGGGGAGAGCACAGGGAACAGGGCCTCCGAGGGGGGGAGCACAGGGAACAGGGCCTCGAGGGGGGAGCACAGGGAGCAGGACCTCTGAGGGGGGAGCACAGGGAACAGGGCCTCGAGGGGGGAGCACAGGGAACAGGGCCTCTGAGGGGGAGAGCACAGGGAAAAGGGCTTCTGAGGGGGAGAGCACAGGGAAAAGGGCTTCTGAGGGGGAGAGCACAGGGAACAGGGCCTCCGAGGGGGGGAGCACAGGGAACAGGACCCCTGAGGGGGAGAGCACAGGGAGCAGGACCTCCGAGGGGGAGAGCACAGGGAACAGGACCCCTGAGGGGGAGAGCACAGGGAGCAGGACCTCTGAGGGGGAGAGCACAGGGAAAAGGGCTTCTGAGGGGGAGAGCACAGGGAACAGGACCTCTGAGGGGGAGAGCACAGGGAAAAGGGCTTCTGAGGGGGAGAGCACAGGGAACAGGACCTCTGAGGGGGAGAGCACAGGGAACAGGGCCTCGAGGGGGGAGCACAGGGAACAGGGCCTCTGAGGGGGAGAGCACAGGGAACAGGACCTCTGAGGGGGAGAGCACAGGGAAAAGGGCTTCTGAGGGGGAGAGCACAGGGAACAGGACCTCTGAGGGGGAGAGCACAGGGAACAGGGCCTCGAGGGGGGAGCACAGGGAAAAGGGCTTCTGAGGGGGAGAGCACAGGGAACAGGGCCTCGAGGGGGGAGCACAGGGAACAGGACCTCTGAGGGGGAGAGCACAGGGAACAGGGCCTCGAGGGGGGAGCACAGGGAAAAGGGCTTCTGAGGGGGAGAGCACAGGGAACAGGACCTCTGAGGGGGAGAGCACAGGGAAAAGGGCTTCTGAGGGGGAGAGCACAGGGAACAGGACCTCTGAGGGGGAGAGCACAGGGAACAGGGCCTCGAGGGGGGAGCACAGGGAACAGGGCCTCTGAGGGGGAGAGCACAGGGAAAAGGGCTTCTGAGGGGGAGAGCACAGGGAACAGGGCCTCCGAGGGGGGGAGCACAGGGAACAGGACCCCTGAGGGGGAGAGCACAGGGAGCAGGACCTCCGAGGGGGAGAGCACAGGGAACAGGACCCCTGAGGGGGAGAGCACAGGGAGCAGGACCTCTGAGGGGGGAGCACAGGGAAAAGGGCTTCTGAGGGGGAGAGCACAGGGAACAGGACCTCTGAGGGGGAGAGCACAGGGAACAGGGCCTCGAGGGGGGAGCACAGGGAAAAGGGCTTCTGAGGGGGGGAGCACAGGGAAAAGGGCTTCTGAGGGGGAGAGCACAGGGAACAGGACCTCTGAGGGGGAGAGCACAGGGAACAGGGCCTCGAGGGGGGAGCACAGGGAACAGGGCCTCTGAGGGGGAGAGCACAGGGAACAGGGCCTCTGAGGGGGAGAGCACAGGGAACAGGGCCTCGAGGGGGAGAGCACAGGGAACAGGGCCTCAAGGGGGGAGCACAGGGAACAGGGCCTCTGAGGGGGAGAGCACAGGGAACAGGGCCTCAAGGGGGGAGCACAGGGAACAGGGCCTCTGAGGGGGAGAGCACAGGGAAAAGGGCTTCTGAGGGGGAGAGCACAGGGAAAAGGGCTTCTGAGGGGGAGAGCACAGGGAACAGGACCTCTGAGGGGGAGAGCACAGGGAACAGGGCCTCGAGGGGGGAGCACAGGGAAAAGGGCTTCCGAGGGGGAGAGCACAGGGAACAGGGCTTCTGAGTGTGGCCTGGAGATGGGGACAGCACAGACAGATCACGGCAGATGTGGCAGGCTTTGACAGGGCTCTCTCCCCACATCTGCTGGTGCTTTGCCTCCCCCCGAAATGGCACTGTGCCCCATGTGTTTCTTAAGAGCTCTCTCCCATTTTTCTCCTCACCTCCTGTGAGGTCCTGCTGTTAATCTGCTTTTATATGTATATTTTACTGCATCTGAAAGGTTTTTGTTGAACCACATTTGAATTTCAGACCGGATCTCCCCACATCCCCTGGAGCTTCTTGGCTTTGCTTCACGGCCCAAGCGTGCCAGGCTTTTGGGCCAGGACCTTCTGAAATGGTGAAGGGACAGTCGGAGCCAAAGCCACACGGGAGCACCTGTGACAGCAGCATTACTCATTCCCGAGGAGTGACCTCACCACATCCACTCCATCTTCTCATTCCTGTTGAATTTCTCTCTCAGGCTGGACCTGCTTCTTCCGTAATTATGGAGATTATGAGCGCAGGATATAATAAGCTGATTTATTATGCCTGATTACTTTAGCATGATCAGCATGTCATTAAACTGCATAATAAATTAGTACTGCATCGTTTTGCCATGTCTGTGCATCGTGATGAAATGATTAGTTATGTCTGCCAGGACTTGCAGAGAGAGTGGATAACCCTAAATGACGCGTTGAGGAGCGAAGGCGTACTTAGTAGCGGAAATGGCATCTTTCAGTTTTTGTCGGTGTCAGTCGTTTGTTTTGAGTTTAACCCAGCAAATTTCACTTGGTGTCACTTAGACAAAAGTATATCATGGTCCTCAGTTTTCCGTTTTCTTTGGGAATACCATTGCCTAGCTTGCAAAACAGCTGCGGGAGCCATTAAGCTGTGCAAAGAGCAGAGAGGCACAGGACAGGAAAGGGGTAGCCATCTTCAGCATCTGCGTGTCCCACCCAAAGTCGGACTTTCTATAGGGACTGTGCCAAGCTTATATTGCAGAAGTGGATAGTTCAGGTATGGAAAGTGAAAGTTCAGACCAAGATTTTGTTTCAGCCAACCAGGTGAGCACTCTGTGTCTGTCACTCTTTATACTCAACTAGTTGGTTGAAACTTTCTGGACCTGAACTATCCACCTCTACTATATTGGTACACGAGGCTTCCCGACCATTTGAGGTACGCAATTAAAATCTACACTGGAAGTTACGTTTATCTTGATCCCAGAATGTTAGCCCTTAGAAAAGTCAGAGTTAAGATCATGTATAACAATATTCTCTATAAGTGATTAGCCGATTCCTTTTAAAGCCTTTTCAAAGAAACGTAGGCGGCGGTGTACTTACTGAGAATCCTCATTCCTGAAGCTTGATCATCTTTGACTAATCGGTTCAGCTGAAGCTCCCTGCTCAGTGACCTGAACCGCGGCCTCGAGCAAAGCCTGGTCTCCCACTCCCTGTGTAGCTGCTAATGTAGCCATGATGCCTTTCGCTACTGATGCTACTTAACGCGGAACGCCGTGAGCCAGATGTATGATGTTTCATGTAGCTGTAAGTTACTGATGGAAATTCTTGCCTGGCATCACACTGACTGCATCACAATCATAGTCCTCTGTGTATAGATGTGATCTTAGCTAATTATAACTTTGTTTCACTATATAGTGTAGAAGTTGTTCGGTGGTGTCACCATATATCACTTCAAAGGGAAGGAGGAAATGTAGCATATGTTTAGATTTGATTGCACCCCCCTTGGAGACGGGCACTGCACCCTCACTTGGTTTCAGTGGCCCCTGTTGGGGGGGGGGGTGCACTGCAGGCGGTCCTGGCTGTAGAGTCCCTCCCAAAAGCAGAAAATTGAAGCGGATGGTGGGGGGTGGGAGTTGGTTTTACAACCACACAGGTCATGACTGTCCCAGTAGAAACTCCCTTAGGTTCAGGTGGGCGAGCGGGTTCCAATGCCACTGCCCCCAACCCGAGAGACAGCAAGTTTTCTAAACATTCTGTACGACGTTCGATTGAGCTCCAGTCCGAGGTTAAATCATGGATTTTTGGACTTCTGTACTGCATGGTTAAATGATTGAATAATGTATATTTCTCATAACAAAAACCTTTGCATAAAAACTACATAGATATCATGGGAATTTCTATCAAAATAAATCATATTAGCATCTTATTTTGTACTAAAATGGAATATTGCTGTGTATCAAAGAAGAGGAATGAAAAATTCTGAGTTCCAAGCACCATTCTGGGTTTTAACAAAAACCAGTGGCCCGTACTACAAAACAGGGATACTGGTAGTTTGGGCAAAGCATAAGTGAACGAATATGAAGTCTATTTAGACTGTGGTACCTTAAATCTGACAAGTTACCCCGACAAGCCTACCTTCATAGTACAGGCCACCGGACCTCGGGCCCTCTGAGGACGCAGGTTTGGGTTTACAGCACCTGCATGTTAGCTAGGCCTGTTAGCAGGCAAACAGCTTAAAGAGTAACATCACTGCACTTAACACACTGCAGCATTTCACACGACACTCATCTGGCTGTGATTTATGTGGGTTCCAGCTCACAGAGCACTTTAAACCTATTCTTACTGCTATTCTCTGTTTATTTCCATCCGTGGACAGTTGTTTACCGTGGACATTTGAAAGCTGTTTTGATATATTTTAGGTTGTTGGATTGTGTTTGCCAAAAATAGCACTGGCTATCTGAACACACTGCACACAGATGCTGTGTGTTCGGAGAAAAAGTGACCAAGCGCCCCCTTCTGTAGGGCGTGGACCACAGCGGCCAGGAGTTAACCGGAACACTTACCGGCATTCTGCCTGCTAGCAATTAAAGCTTCTCTCATATCACCACGTTCCGTCGGCCGTAAAACTGGGTCACTGGATACGGTACGTTTGGAACAATACTGACAAGACCTCAGCGTGGAAACAGAACGATATTCATTTCCCTCACTTGCCTGCGCGCTCACGATTTAGATATCTTATCCCGTAACAAGAGCTGCGGTTTATTTAGAAGTTCTATAAAATGTCAAGATGTGAGACATTATAGTATACATAGACTATGCTTGTACAGTATGAGTGTAAATAATGATACCGAGCTGCGGTGACTCTCAGCCCTCTCACGAGGCGTGGAGGGATTCTCCGAAGCTGCCGCTTTTCTGAAAATCGGAATCTGATCTGCATCTATACGGCCGTGACCCAGGGGTCCTTCTGCTACGGAGTAACCTGGCATGGTTCCTCTTTGGGATGGTTTCCAGGGAATCGCAGAGCATTTTTCAGGTCCCCACAAAGATCTGTGAATACAATCAAAAAAGTGAAGATGCCAAAGGTTTCGTATTTTGTTTGGTTACTTGTGGTGAAGGTCATCATGTTGGGATTAGGGTTTTCCCCATAGAAATGAATGGAGAGTCCTCACAAAGGTGTAATTACAAACCTGTGTGTGTGTGTGTGTGTGTGTGTGTGTGAGAGAGAGAGAAAGCACATCAGGCTTAGCCACGCAAAGTCAAGGTAATTCCAGCCTAGCAGTTGTTAAGTGTAAGAACATTTTATTACCCTGAATTTTTGTGTTAATGGGCAATGTTACCCGATGTCTGCAGAAATGAATCTAAAAAGCTGGAAAACAGCTGAGCCGCCCCCCCCCCCCCGCCCCCCAAGTTAACCCAAGTTAAGGTGTGGGGGGCAGGAAACGCTGCTACCGTTTTTATCCTTGTGTGAAAATGTCTCATTTAACTTTTATAGAGTTAGACATGAGGAGACTTTTTCCTTGGCTTCGCTGCAGCTCACGTTTAAAGGAGTCGTTTAAAACTTCACATGTTCTGAAGAGAATGGGAAGACCTTCACAGAACGTTTGCCCTCAGACGTGGCATCAGCTGCAATTCGCAAGCCATCGGTAGGATTAAGGCTCTGTAAGTGGGCTGTAAGTGGGATCTTTTTCTGTTCTCAGTTTTAACATCTTCTGCATGTGGTCCTGGTTTTTTTTTTTTTTTTTTGTCAACCGGCATGTTCAGCTTCTTAAAGAAACATTTAAACATCTGGTACCATCACTCCTTATTCTCTCTTGTTTTGTCTTGTTTTTGGGAAAAATGCACATTCAAAATGAATAAAACTATTCACGGAAAGTGATCCATCCATCTGTTGTCCATCCATCCATTTTCCAAACTGCTTATCCTACTGGGTCATGGGGGGTCCGGAGTCTATCCCAGAAGCAATGGGCACGAGGCAGGGAGCAACCCCGGATGGGGGGCCAGCCCATCACAGGGCACACTCACACACCATTCACACACACATGCACACCTACGGGCAATTTAGCAACTCCAATTAGCCTCAGCATGTTTTTGGACTGTGGGGGGAAACCGGAGTACCTGGAGGAAACCCCACGACGACATGGGGAGAACATGCAAACTCCACACACATGTGACCCAGGTGGAGATTTGAACCCGGGTCCCAGAGGTGGGAGGCAACAGTGCTAACCACTGCACCACCATGCCGCCCCTCATTAAAATACATATTCATTTTATTTCATTTTGTTATTTATTTATTTATTTTTTTTAACCGGAGTGTGGCCGGATCCATGCAAATAGGTGCCAGAACACAGTCAGAACCAGAGAGCTTCAGGAGTGCGGTCTGGCAGGATCCGGCGCTAATTACACACTGCTTCTTAGTCAGTAAAGCCTCATTGTCATCGCTCAGATTAGGGCAGCCTATTGGCTATCTGCCTAAAGTGACGTAATACACCTACCATTTTATCAATGCAACCGGATGCAAAAAAATGAATAAGCCCAGTAAAGGATGAGAAGCTGCAACATGACTGTCTGGCTGGACTGGGAAAATAAGTGCTGTATGTTCCCAACACAGTAAAAACACGTAGCCATTAAATGTGCTTTCTTAGGAAATCTCCATCAAAGGCACCGGGCAGCATTGTGTGAAGCTGCTGAAATCATAATTTAATGTTTTGTTCGGTAACAAGCAATGTTTTCTGTCTGGCCCGGATGGGTCATTATTCTGTCGTCAGACAGCAGTCAGTGTAAATGGTGCCCCCCCCCCCCCGTTAGCGTTCTTGCTTGCAGTGTTCTGACTGACGTGAGACAGGCAGTCTCTCACTGCAGGCTGGAAGCACCATAATCAGGCACCGGTGGTGTGACGTGGAACCTGAGAATTAGCCTAAGCTAATGAAAGTGCACAGCGACTGACTAAGGAGAGCGCATCAACGGAAGTGAATTTTATTATGAGTAAATGTTAGGCATCTATTCAGATCTCAAACCTATGTCCATCACCGTTCACAGGGGCTATTTCTGTCAGGGTCAGCTCCTGTCTCACTCTGTGTCCCTTCCCTGTTTGGCCAGCCGGTGTTGCTGGTCATCCTGTCCCTCGTCTTTGTGTTTTCACCTGTTTGCTGTCAGCCTCATGGCTCAACATGTTGAGCATCTGATTGTCTGTGAACCCTTCTGTTTAGTCTGTGTTTGAATCCTGCCGCCTGTTTTTGTATTTTGTTACTTAGTGTTTCATTGTATGAGTTTTCTTGGTCCTGTGTCTTGTGATTTGTATTTGGTTTTGGCTTCATGTTTTGTGCCCATGCTTATGTTTTTACCTGTCTAATTCCCCAGTGTTAGACTCTTCCCTGTTCAGTCCCCTGAGTTAATTAGTTTCACCTGTTGCCCGTTCTTGTGCCTGTATTCCTGATTGCTCGTTGTCCTGTACCTTCCCCTATTGGTTAATTGTCTGTTTCTCTCCTGCTGTCTGCTGCCCGGTTCTTTAGTGTTTTAGTATTTAAGTCCCTGCCTGAGTTCTGTCCCTTATTGGTTTGTTGTTGTATGTTTATGATGGTTTGGTCCCTACTTGCCTGATTCCACACTTTGTAAATTTAGTCTTTGTTTATCTCCTTTTAGTTTTTTTGACCCCTCATTGTCCTTTTGTTTTTTTTTTTTTGTAATATTCTTAGTGTTTTCTGTTTTGTTTAATAAATCCCTATTTGTCCTGTCAGCTGCTAGTGGGTCGTCCATTTCTGTTCCAACCTGCATTATGCCTCGTCCCTACAAAACCCGCCCGGATCCTTGACAATTTCATGGATGAACAAGTGAATAAACCGAAAGGTTTGAACTCAGTCTGGACATCGAACAGGAGCCATACTGTATCTCTACCCTGTGAAAACCTTAACAGCCCAAGCTAATGGATAATTATCACGATACTCAAGGTGCCAAATTGTCTTCAAGCATCTAGAAGATGGCAACCAATTAGCCCACTGTGTTAAAGAGCCGCTAAAGCCCGCAGAGGGTTCCTTTAATAAATGAGGTGGCCTCCAGTACCCACATGGTCACCGGCTCACGGCAATGTCCCCCAGTCACGTGCATTGAAGCAGTTAATAAGAATATCTTCTCCTGCTTGCTACAGTGGTCTAGAACACTGTTTTTCAATCCGGTCCTCGGGGACCTACAGACAGTCCACATTTTTGCTCTCTCCCAAGTCCTGGAGTCCTTGACTGTGGGTCCCTGAGGACCAGGTTGGGAAACACTGGCCTAGAACATAGAAAATTAAGCAGAAATGTCCTCCTTTTGTTCAATGTATCGTAAATGCCTTGATTCAAGGGTTTGCTGTCAATGAACGCTTTCTGAAACATTTACGGCAATCTGCTGGCTGACATTTAATACCAATGCCTGCCGGGGGATGTTGACTCTCCTTGGCACTCTACTCCAAATGATAATAAACCTTCCACTGGTTTGCGAGTCTCCACAAAGGAGCCCCTGCAGGCTAAAGGCCGCCATTAAACCAGATCCCAGCCGTATAAAACGTGGCACAGTGCTGTGTGTCACAGGGCCTGTGGGAATCCCAATGAAAAAAGGCTCCAGTGTTATACAAGTGAAACATCTCAGCCAATAAAGTCGCTTGCTGCGAGCCGGGCTGCAGCCAATCAGCAGCCGTGCGAGTAGTGTAACTATCCTGCCAAACGGTGTTGCTTTTCAATGAAAGGCTTCCCAACTGCTCTGTGAAATCATAGCCTTCTTCAATTTATGTTTAAAGCTGCCCTTTATCCAGATACGTTACTTTATGACCTCATCACTTTATTATGCTACCCAAAGAAAACCATTTAAAATCATTTGTGGGTCATTGAACACATTGTTACGAGATTATAATCTTGAGATGTTTATTAATAATGTACAAGTTTTACTTTAATATGCATTTTATTCTGCATGCATTTAATTAAATGCTTACTACATTCTGTTTCTTATATCTAAAATTAATGGCTTTAAAACGATACAAAATTCAAATGCATGGGAGAAGTTGTTTATAATCCTCACAAGTTAATGAGTGGAGGGTGAGTGGGGGAGGAGCCTTGGTGCTAGTGAGCAGCCACAAGCAATGGGATTGGTGCAATCATGCTATTTTTTCAGCCAGTCCTGAGACAAAAATCTCATTGCAGGCAGGTAACAATTAATTGGTAGTCAATCATTTTGGCAGCTGTTTTGCACACAGTTGAATGAAACAGCTGTTGTATGTATGAGATCAGAGGTTAGATCACTGTCTTACACTGTCACTAACACACTTTCACTATCTTACATGCACAGTGACTAACACACTCCCTCTCTCTCACTGTCACCCCCTCGCCCAGCACTTCCAGTACGATTTACAGACAGATTGCGTCTGTGCTGATATGAGACGTTTGACATTCTAAACATGTCAGCAGTGCCAGATCATTGGGCTCATCCTGCCTCTCCTGGGGCAGTTTATGAGGGTGGGGGTGCATGAGTGGGGCGGAGCTACGGCTGAGTGACAGGCAAGTTATTTCTCCAACCTAAAAACGCCCCCAGACGGCCAAACAGCCCCTTATCTGTCTGTGCAGAAGGGTGCATGACCAGCCACTTCTCCACACACTGAAATATTCAAAAAATATTACTTTCATAACCGAACCAAAAACATACCTGTAGTTATTTTGCTTTTATCTAATTATGACGAAATATTCCACTGAAAATCATTCTTTCGTCATATTTCAGTGATTTCCCTCTGTTTCCTTGTCTGTCACCGAACATTTAAAATGCTTTTTTTCCCCCAACAAAGAGTCACCTCAGAGAGAGTGACACAGCATGGTGACTCAGTGGGGGTGGTGAGTCACGGCACCATCGGGGCTCAAGGTGCCGAATTCCGTGTGACTCGCTGCTCCCCCAGAGTGACTCATCAGCGGGTCGAGGCTGACAGCCGGTCGCCCACAGCCTCGCAGGATGGGAATGCTGTCATGGCAGAAATGGAGCACGCACACGCACAGACACACACACACACACACACAGATTAGGTATCTATATCTTTGTGTGGACCGTCCATTAATTTATTTAGCCAAAACCCTAATTCCAGCAATGGCAACCTTAACCATAAGTAACCAAACAAAATACAACACTTTCGGCATGTTCAACTTTCTAATTGCAGTCACAGATTTTTATAAAATTGAGGTTTATGTCATGGGGACTAAAACAGGTTTTACCACATTGTGGGGACATTTAGTCCTCACAATGTGGTAAATACAAAGCCATACACGCACACACACACCAAAATACACACTTGCACACACACATGCAGGCACACACATAAGGACACACACATGCACACAGAAGCGATTCTGGGCAGTCTGGGCAGCCTAGACAAAGACCCCCAGCTCCCCCTCCCCCAGCATGCTAAAATGTATTAACTTTATTTTACCATGAAGTGTAAATGTACAATATCAACAAAGAGAATTTAATAAACATGAGACCTTTATTTTAACAGAATACACAAATAAAACAGATTTGTCGTTGCAATGTACTCTGTAATCAGCTGGGGAGCCCTAGGCCATCGCCTGCCCTGCCCGCCCTGTCACTGTGCCTCTGCATACACCCATCGCCCCTTAGATTAGGTGCACTTGTGTTGGATCAGCCAGTAACGATTTTCTTTCAACAGAAACACTTAGCTCAGGATCAGATCGGATCGCACAGCTGTGACGTAATTAGGCGTGTCACGTAGCAGCGGTATGCCTGTTATCTCTCAAACTGAAGAATTCAAAGGCTGACTTATTGTTTATAAACCAGCCAAAACAAAAAAAGTAATCAGTTACTGCCTGAATAAAAAAGTGGGTTATTGATTTAGATTAACAGAATCATTCCATAATTAACATTATTAGTACACGTGACAAAGTCTGATAAAAAATGTACTTATGACAGATCTTCTGATGAACAGTGGGACTGAAATGCATTCTGGGATTTAGAAGCCCGTGGAGACCACAAGCTGTATTAGTGTTTGATCTTCATCATTATTTCCATTGACGGCCTTATAAATGATACATTCTGTGCAGGTAGGCTGCTAATCATCCTCTTCAGACAAAAAACAGGAGAATTATGCAATGTTCCCGTTTGCCCTGTTATGTTGGCACCGTGACTACAGAGACGATCACTCAGTGGAACAGGGTGACCTTGGGAGGGAACAGGACCAAGAGCTGGAGCAGGGCTGCCAGGCTGGGTTGTGTGCGTGGCAGTGGCAGGGGGGCCTCCAGGTGGGTGGGGCTGCCGTCGGCATGCAGGTGTGTGTAGGGTAGTCAGGGTTAGTGTGACTGATGCTAGGCTGGCTGTCTGTGTGTGTGTGTGTGTGTGTGTGTGTGTGTGTGTGTGTGTGTGTGTGTGTGTGTGTGTGTCTGTGTGTCTGTGTGTCTGTGTTTTTGCATAAATCACATTTGGGAACCAAAATGTCCCCAAAGTGCGGTAAAACCTGAAACTTCCTTTTCTTTTGGGGACATTATTTCAGGTCCCCATTTGGATAACCTCAGTTTAATGAAAATCTGTGAATGCAATCAAAAAAGTAAAAATGCCAAAAGTATTTTGGATTTTGGTTGGTTACTTATGGCTGGGTAGGGGTTAAGGGTGTCGTGATTGGGATTATGGTTTTTCCCATAGAAGTGAATGGACGGTTCACATTTAGATATGTACGCAGGTATGTGTCTGTTTGAGAGAGAGATAGAGAGAGAGAGTATGGACAAGGGGGTTCAGGACGCACTGCTGAGGGTGTGTCAACGCCCTGGGAACAGGGAGCTGGCAGGTTGCGGCACGCCAGGCCTGTGGGGCTGTTCTGGCTTGTTACAGCCTCTGCTGGGAAAGTGGGAAGTGCAGCGTCACATGATCGCCGTCGGCGACAGCATGGCAGCCTGTTTTGCCACCCAGGACGAATCCTAAAGCCACGCCTTTACCTCCACGTTACCCCATCGGTTTCGGCAGCTGGCCTTAATGGTGTCAGTCTGAGAAGATGCAAGGGTCACCTTGCAGGTGGCGTAGCAGGGGTAAAAAGAGTGGGGGGTGGCACGGGGTCTTTATTAAGGACCCCTCCTAGGACATTACGATGATGGAATTAGGGCCACCCTGTATGATACTGAAAGGTGTCCCCCTCCCCCTGCACGTGCAGAGAGCCTGGCGGTCAGGCCGGACACGTGTACTGTGTGTTTCCCCAGCCTGTCTGCTATCGCCGTCGCTGCTCTTCCCCGCAAAAACAAAGAAAAAAAAAACAAAAACAAGCAAGCAGGAAGGCATGTTTAATTTTAACCAGGGGAACATCCACTTCAAAGATGGCCTGACTGACCAAACAGGAAGCTTTTTGGCGTGGCGCCGTCCCCAAGTTAGCAGAGCAAACTCACGTTTGCGCGCATGTGTTTGCGCTCTTAATGCTCAGCTGGTAAACCTAAAGCTGGACCATCCGCGGTCAGGCTGAGACACCAGGGCTTTGAGTCCCAAAGGGAGTTTATACGTAAATACAGATGACAGGGCAGTGAAAGCGAACCACGCCGGCAGACCAATAAAACAACAGCGAATTCAGTAATGGGCTTCACTCAAGCTTGGAAATGAAGCCTTTGATTTTGATCCGTCTCTCGCAGACGGTAACCAGATCCCTCTGCGGTTACGCTGGAGATGTTGTTCTGTACTGCTTGGGTCGTCTGAGATATTAGAATGTTTTTTGAACGAATTAAAACGAGGGGCGTGAACCGTACATTTATCTAGCAGACACTTGTGGCCAAAGCGATGTACAAGTGCGAAAAGCTAGGAATCAGAGCAGGGTGAACCAGGGATTAAGGGCTGGTTTGAGGATTCGAACCCACGACTTTCTGGAGACAAGCACAGGTCCCTCACCGACTGAGCTAGCCACTGCACATACTTATTTTTTATTAGTATTTATTATTTATTACTGTGTATGTAGTAGGTTCATATTTAATAACAAAAACAGAAAAAGAGGAAGAATGTTCCCTTGGTAGCAGTGACTGGATTCATTTAGCTCAGACATAAAAACCCCATAATGATTTTTAATGCACGTTTTATTACTCTGCCTGACAATGTCAATATTTTCATAATGTCCCCACAAAAGCATCTGCAGTTTCTTTTTTTTTTCTGGGCAAAGCAAGAGCCACATGTGACATCAGCTCTTCACCACTCGGAGTCACATAATCAAAGGACAGGCGCCCTCGGGGATGTGTACCACAGCACGCGACAGTCGCTATGGAGACGAGGAGCCTATCTGATGTGTGGCGGCGTGATGATGAGCTCATGTGACCAGTAGGACCCCATTGGCTCTGCTCCCCCACACATACGGTCTGGCCCACCAATCTTCTGCATGCTTAGTTATTTTAGCTGATGGCCTAAATTCAGCCATCCGCAGTGTTTGCCTGCCGGGTGAGCGTGCCCCCGTTGTGCACCAATGCCTACAGCCGTTCGTTACTTGTTCTCTCGGTTTATCATGTAGTGTCTTCCTCGCTGCTGGGAGACAGCAGGGTGGGTCATGATGGGGCCCCAGGGCTGGGCTCAGGAAGGAGAGGGCCACACAGGTGCCTGACCTTCGTGTGATGTGGAGGCGACCATCCAGGGCTCTGCTCTGAAGCTGCTGAGGAGACAATGCCATCACTCACTCTGCATTGGAAAGCTTTGGCAAGTCATTATTGATGTATAACAAACACATTAAGGTCATCACACGTATTTCTGTGACGTGGCAAATTCTGCAGTTTTTCCTAGTCTAACATCCATCCAATTCATATTACTGCTTATCCTGTACAGGGTCACAATGAGGCTGGAGCCCATCCCAGGAGGCACAGGGCACAGGATGGCCGTCCATCATAGGGAGACACATGTTTGTATCCATATTTTTGTGGGGACTCTCCATTCATTCATTCTACGTCTTACATTTTAACAGAAGTTCTGTTGGTGTTAGCATGATAATATTATTACCTGAACATCCATTTAACGTAATGTTGAATAATATAGTTTTTTAATAAATATATAATTCTTCTTGAAGTGTACATTGCAAATGCGCTGTATAGCCCTGAACTCATGACAGGGACGGTTGGGGACAGGGGGCAGGGGGACGCGGGGGGGCCAGTGTCCCTGTGACAACATGCATGCCCCCCCTAAATATGTACACTATTTGGGTCTGAAATGAATGTATTATTATTACAATTATTGTTATTTACATTTATAACATTTCTAGTTATACATTATAACGACAGAAAAAAAAATCAAGCTTGTGGAAGCAAGGCAGCCTAATCAAGAAATCGGAGTGAGATGCATATTTGTGAAAACTGTAAAATGTACAGTTGAATACATAAATTATCAGTTTTCAAAATTGTCTTTTGCTTCTTAGTGCTAGCAATCTAGTGTAAGTAATAGTTGGAGGACATTAAGGTCAAATATATCTGCCCCCCCTTAACTGAACAACTGGCCCCAGTCTGGCCCCCCAGTTGAAATGGTCTAGAACCGCCACTGACCCATGACCTCACAGTGTAAAGCCACAGCGCTATCCCCTGCCCTAGTGTGCCCCCTATAGGTTTGGAGGCCATATTCTTAGTTGTAGTAGAGGAATAATGTTCTGGGAACGTCAGGAAAACTGGACACTTTGAACATTTACGTTCAGTAAATGTTCACTAAATAAATAATTTTAAAAAATGTTTCCTTTTTAAAATAAAGGTTTAATTTGATTAAACTGACTTCATAACTATTAGCGAAGGTTACTAAAAAAGAAACTGAACATTTAAAAACCTCCTGTGCAATGGAGCAAAATCACAGCTAACAGTGTCAGCTTCTGTCATTCCGCGGACATCTCTCACGTTCGCGTTAATTCAGGCGCACCTGGCCCCCCATACTTTTTACATCTCGTTAAATCAATGTAAGCCTGAGGCGCAGAGCCGGCAGCGACCCTTCCGATAAAATCCACTCTCGGCCGTTCTTGGAACAGTCCTCGCACTTCATTACTAATCTCTAAAAAGACACAGCTTTCTGCGTGCAAAGGTTCAGTATTTACGATTTCGTATGAATTTTACGATTCGATGTCAGATCCGCGAATAAATAATATTTTCTTGCTCAATGATTTGTTACTAAAACATTGATATACGTACCGGCGTTTAACACATCTCTGAAGAAGTGTTTTATACTTATTCTCATGCATATGAATTTGATTTGTATATAAATACTGTAATACCCTCCTTTCCATTTTGGGATGGTCCTTTCCAGAACAGACACACAATAAAGACATTCACAAAGCGTACTATACGAAGAGCTCAGTGCATTCATTCCCCAAAGATTATATAATGCAGCGTAAACCAGAACTTGGTATTAATATATCTGTTTCTGTGAGCTTAATTGAAGTACATTTTTAGAGGATGTGTGACTTTAGTTCTTCACAAAGCAGGAGACATCATTCCGCACAAATGATTGCATTAAGATGAAAGAAGATGATTCATCCTTTCCTGGAGGGCAGCGTAGTTCATTATAATTGTGAGTCTTGCTCAGACATAAAGACTTCAGCTCACTCTGTCTATAAAGAAAATGCTATTATATACAAATATTACAGTGGCCTGTGGTTTCTGTCATAGGGTTCAGATTCATTGCCATACTGGATACAGGTGAACAAACATTTGAAAAGAGAGACATTTAATTCTTTTGGTCACTGTTGATGAACCACATGTTAAAGGAATTGATTCCCTGATGGACCAATAAGCGAGTAACTCATTATTCAGTCTGTAGTCCCTTTCACAGCAGTGACAATGTTCCCATGGCTGGGACTTGTAGTCTTTCATGCTTGGTGGTGACACTCGTGAACAATTGGTTGAAGGATTTAGGTAAATATCAGGTGTTGATGACACTTTTTCACCAATTGTGCCTTTAAATCCCATTTTAAGTCTTTCATACATGGTGCCCTCTTACACTTTTTTCAAAATTATAATTAAAAATCATATTTATGAAAAGTGGAAATTCTGATGATATTGATTGCAATTCCAAAGCATATTATAAATCTAAAAATTTTTTTTTAAATAATTCATGCATGAAAGGGTTAAACCCCAAATCTAGGCAATACGCATAAAGAGTGACATCATACAGAATTCCCAAAACCAACTAAATTAATAATCCTTATAAAAAATTGTATCCCCAGTAGTGACTGTCATGTATGCAGTTATGTGTCTAGAGCTAAAGTGCATAATCCATCCATCCATCCATCTGCTTATCCACAGAGCGCTATGGTGACCCCATTCCAGGAAACACAGAATGCAAGCTTCAGAATTCCCGGGATGCACAGCAAATTCACGCTTGTGCTTACTGCAGCTGGGGTCCCTCGTGATGGGGGGGACGCTTATCACACGGAATAATTGGTGCACAGATGACAAAATTAGCGCAATCCACATCTTATAAAATTTATGGTGGAGCGACGACAGGGTGGGGGCTGTGGCTAGCTGCCTGGCACGCTAAGCCCAGCAATTATCGACTATCCCTTGCTGTTTTGCCATCCCCCCAGTCTGCATGCTGTAGGATGTGCCCCCAGGCTGCCCCCCCCATCCTCATTAAGGGAACAGCTCCCACATTACACGGCAGAGCCATCTTCCCCCCCAAGTAATTACCACAGTATTGTTATCACAGGCCAAGGCGCTCTCTGTACCGGCCAACATGGACGCCACTTATTTGTTTATTATTTAAGCTGCTTCGATTCTCAGGGGGATGACAGCAGGGCGTCTCTTGGGGCTTAAACCATCTGGGTGTGACTTCACCGCACACCCGCCCCCCCCGCCCCCCCCATGGCTCCGTCAGGACTGCGGACTCATGGTGACCCAGCTCAAAACGCCGGGCGTGGCAGGTTAAGTGTTGAGCAAGCAAACGGCTTAAACGGGCTGTGAATCGAGTAGCGTCATCTTCAGCTACTGGGGACCAAAGTCAGGGTGTAAAGCTGGCAGGTTTTCAAAGTCATGCTTTGAATGATATTAAAATCAGTAACTCGTGTCTGATGATAACCGGTGAAACTGAGCGACTGAGGAAAAGCATTATGGTCTGGCCTGGCGTCAGCGTGATGGTGGCGGTCACCTGTAGCGGGGCGAAGTCGCCGAGATCCCTCCGCTGCCTGGGAGGGAATATCAGCGTGTCACCCCCGCCCAGCTCCAGTGGAATGGAGCCCCGCCTGTGAAGTGGAGGCTGACGCAGGGCTGACCTTGAGCGCTGAGCTCTGCGGGGGTGGTTTCACCGTGCCAGCCTTGTGCCCACAAACCAGCCAGGGCAGACTGAGGGGCTCCAGCGACTCACAGCCCCCCCGAAGAGAGTCTCAGTTCATCACATTCACCAGAACAGCTGTCTGCAGGAAACACATGTCAGTATGTGTAATAGTGTAAACTGAGGCAAGGGAGGCATCTCTTATTCCCACAACGGTGTGTGAAACAGAAAAAAACATGAATTCAGTTATCTGAGCAGCTCCTTGTTTCCAGATAAGACCCCCCAGAAAGAAAGGCAGCCTTTTACAGTGTAGATATTCTGCTAGTACCTGCAAGCTTTAGCCTTACTGTGTATATCATTCAAAATCTACATGACAAATGAATTTCATATCCTCTCTGGATCAAGGTACAGATCTATGTTTAGACAAGACTTCTGAGACGTCACTCTGTGTGTCAGGGTGCCTGTATTTCCCTGCAGTCACAGAATCTGGCCTCCACCGGCTTATCAGCTACTGCCTTGTTCAGTTTGTGTCATTCTGCAAGCTCCTCCCTCTTAACATCCCCCCCCCCCACCCCGGTTACCAGCCCCTAAAGTTTTTGCATTCAGCTGAGGCGGCACGTACAGAGAGACAGCAAAAAGACCCCCCAACACAATGAAAGGACAAGCACACAACTTCAGAAAGTTCATCTCTTTAGCAGTAAATAAACGAGCTTTTTGTGTAGCACTGGCTAAAGACAACAGGGGTGCATGCAGTTCACGGGTTTTCTGTGAATTTAACTCCTTTGTAATCATTTTAAGTAGTCCCTAAATACCCATAAAATGCTCTGTTTTTATAAGTTATTTCTCAGTCCAAATGCCAAATGTAAGTTTATGTTTATTTTTTTTCATGATACATATAAAAAAATCCCAGTTTGCACACGTAACACCTGGCTGCGGCAGATGGATGGCCTTTTCTGCCTGGGGGAATTGCGGGCCGGGATCCCGGGGAGTTTCACTGTGTGGTGGGTGAGGCAACACACTGCATCAGCGCAGGCTCCCAAACCTGGCCTCACCTGACCTTGTCTACATATATCTATTTTCAGTTAATTCAGACACAGTTGCGGAGGTCATGAGGTTATCCAGGGAACCGCAGGGTACGTTCCTGGGTACAAAGAGGACAGGGTGCTGGAGGGTAACAGGGGTCTTATGAGGCAACTTTAGCTCCATTGCCCACTGGAGGGACATGCAGGAACTGGGAAACCCCGGTGCCCACTGGAGAGACATGCAGGAACTGGGAAACCCCAGTGCCCACTGGAGGGACATGCAGGAACTGGGAAACCCCAGTGCCCACTGGAGGGACATGCAGGAACTGGGAAACCCCAGTGCCCACTGGAGGGACATGCAGGAACTGGGAAACCCCAGTGCCCACTGGAGGGACATGCAGGAACTGGGAAACCCCAGTGCCCACTGGAGGGACATGCAGGAACTGGGAAACCCCAGGACCCAGAGAGATCCGATCAGCTGTGATCTGTAACATCTGTAAAAGCTACTACACGTGGACCCTTGCTGTCTATACAGACAATTCTACACTGACATAATTCGTCCCACCAACCCTTACACAAGTCAAATTTTATGCATGTTGTATGTATCCCCCCCCACACACACACACACCAATCAAGGACACATAAGCTAAAAATATACTGCTAATACATACTAAAGAACACACATAAAATAAATTAAAAAGGCAAAGGGCAAATTTACTTACGGGTGAATTTCAAAGAAAGCATTTAGTGATTGTCATTGCTGACACACCACAGCACACAACAACGAAATGTCTCTTCCATATTTAACCCATATGTGACACAGCAGGGGGCAGCTAATTCAGCGCCCGGGGAGCAGTGCATAGGCGTGGTACCTTGTTCAGGGAACCTCAGTGGTGTCCTGCTGGTCAGGGATTCAAACCTGTAATCTTTCAATTACAAGTGTGCTTCTTTAACCATTAAGCCACCACTGCCCACTGTACGTGGGCGTATGTCGCCTTTTGACATTCATGAGTCGCAGATATTGTTTGCACAATTCCAGATGTACTATAGTCAGTTTTTACAAGCAGCCCATATATTATAATGGTTTTTATTATGTTGCTATCGTTCTGTCCAGCACATACCCAGCTGTGTGACAGTCCGCGCCCCACTAAGTCCCTGAAATTGGATAAGCAGTTGAATGTTTAAGGGATAGATGGGCTGTTTTGTTGCTTTGTAGCTGTTATGGACACAGGGCAGGGGG
This sequence comes from Brienomyrus brachyistius, assembly GCF_023856365.1. Taxonomy (NCBI): domain Eukaryota; kingdom Metazoa; phylum Chordata; class Actinopteri; order Osteoglossiformes; family Mormyridae; genus Brienomyrus; species Brienomyrus brachyistius. Next base: position 11,432,859 of record NC_064545.1, on the reverse strand, counting down.
AGAAAGGAGGGCAACGATCCACTTGTGGGTCTGAAACAAACAGAGGTCTATTAAAGAAACTGGACACAGCGTAAAACTACAAAACAAAAGGACCACGAGGGGTCAGACATCAAACAGGGAAAAATACTGAAATAAATAAAAACCACAAAATAAAGCACAACTAAGATAGCAGGCAAAAACACAGGCCAGGGCACTGGGCAGGGACCCAGAGAACCAAACACACCATAACATTCACAATAGCAGACTGAGGGGCAGGACAAAGGCAGGCACTTAAATACACAAATAATGAGGAATAACAAAAGACTGGTGTGAATCAATAAAATTAACCAAAGAGCACAGTGCAGGGAAACAGGCCACAGGTGGAGAAACTTAACTATCAATTAACAAGCACAGAAAACTAGGGAACTTGAACAAATGCCATAACTAGGAAACATTGCATACTGGGAAATAAACACTAGGAAGTTTGACACACAAATGAGGGCTAACACTAGGAGGGACTAGGAACACAAACACAAGCAGAACAGAATTTAACTGGATACAAATAGGATAAACAAAACCAAAATGCTAGAAAACAGAAACCCAACAAGCAAAACATGGGAGAGTGGCCTCAAATCCCTCAACCCATGACTGGAAGATTACAGTCTTGGTACCACATACTCAAGCCACTGAGCTATGTGGCAGCCTGAAGAAGGTGGAAAACATACTAGGGACAAGTACAAAGACAGAGGGAACAAGATGGCCAGCAACACCCAAGAGAGACCAAACACGTACGACAGGGATGGACCAGCACCGACCCTGATAGCAGCATGAAGTCCATTTTTAACAGCCACTATATCATACCACATCCATCCATCCATTTTCCAAACCGCTTATCTTACTGGGTCGCGGGGTGTCCGCAGATTATCCCGGAAGCTATGAGGAAAGATAAATTAATTTTGATATTTTGCAAACATCGCTAGTGTCTCATTATTTCACAGTTGCATCAGTGTGGGTATAACTAATAAATATAACATAAATCGGTATATAAAACAGAGAAAACAGGAACGAAGAAATTATGCAGAAATTGAGTTTTGGGCACTCGGGTAGAAGGTCTTCTTTCTTCCTGTGTGTGACGAACGGTGTGTTGCTCAGTGAAAGGCTGAGGAAGACGTTAGCCGGTGCCTTAGAAACATCACCTTTCAGTGCCTGTTCCGTGACGTACGTGAGACGCGGAAAGACGTAGCGGCTACAATTATATGATACTTGTCATACAGGGTGGAGTGTAAAAGTCAACCGTAGCCTACAGGTAAGGAATCAATCAGCCCCCATTGTGCGTGAGAAGAGCTGGCAGTCAGCCTCATTAACTCTACATGCAACCAGTGCACAGAATATGAAAGTGTAAGTTTCATCCCAGAGATAAAAGGTAACCATAACAGTTGCGGTACAGGCTTTAGATGTGATTCTGGATTCTCTCGATTATGACCTTTTTGCCTGATTACCCGTCTCACGATTTCAGATTGTGCTCATTGCTCTGTTTGCTCTCTGCCTAACCCTCGACTCTGATTTTGGATTTGCATTTTGGCAAATCGGTAATAAATCAAGCAGCTGGATCCCTGCTTCCAGGTTTCTTGTCTCTATGACAGCTGGTTTCTGCACAGCAGATGCTTAAAATGTGTTTTAATATGTCTGAGAGTCCCTCTGCTATCCTGACGGACAGACCACGTTAAACCTCATCAGTGTTTGTAGGTCTGTTCATACTGGCAGTGTTTCATATAGACCAAAATCCTTTTACAGCATGCAAAAAATATACATCCCCACAGGTCTGCGGTTACCAGAATCCCTTTTGAGGTTTAAGGCGGGAATCAGTCTCCCTGGTTTTCGTTGTGGGGTTCAGCCTGGAATCTGTGGACGCTCCTCTCACTCGAGCTGGAGGAGCTTGCATATGGCATTACGGCTGAGTTAAGCGTGTTCAAGAGCGGACACTTGGGGGCCAGATTAAATGAGCACATGCATGGGGCAGATAGGGGGTTGGGGCAGATCTGGAGCATGTCCTGGGGCTGCTAGCCACACTGAAGGCTTAGTGGCAAGCCAGTCTAATACGCCGTAGCAAAAGCATCAGTGGCTCACTCCGGTTGAGGTCGGGGATGTCATGATGAAGGACTGGTGTCAAAGGATGGCAGTAACTGGATGACTGGCATGTGTGCCCCAGCAGGCAGACTTCATCATACGCAGTGGAGTCCTTATCCATGGCCTAGGTGCCTGTGGTCTACAGACGGGCAACCCTCCAATCCAAACCCAACCTACTGTACCACCAACACGACACCCAAAGACTATTTCCTAGGATCCATTTCATCTGGGTTTGTGTGTCTGTCAGCACATGTGCCATGCAATGCACTGGCATCCCATCCATGGTTCCCCCTGCCTTGTACCCTCTCTGCCTGGGGCAGGCTCCAGGCTCTCCCTGACCCTGGAAGATGTATTTACAGTACAGGGTTAGTTAGCACCAGTGCAAAAAGTTTACTGACCTATAAAAAATAATCCAATGCTTCATCAGAACTGTCGAAGTTCATGTGTCGTCATTTTCAGATGTGTGATCCATGGATTATATGCTGAGAGGAAATTATGATCTCGCTGGTCACGGGGCAAGGAAAACAGCAATGATCAGTGTGAAAATAATGATGTGAGAGACATTTAAATATATGACAATTTAAACTCAACTTACTGAGACATGGACATAAGACAGACAGAAATATACAATCAAAGATACAGTTTAAAAACATACAGTATACGCAGTTATGCAGATGGACATGGATTGTATAGTTCAAAATGTGCAGTAATAGGTCATGGTTACAGTATTAGAATGTGCTCTTCAAGTAGAGCAAACCTTGAGAAACTGAGTCCTAAATACATGGGTATTAACATGCCAGCGAACCTCTTTCCCCATGACTATACGATGTAGCATGATGTATGCACTCATGACGTGGTCCATTCTCGCACTCAGGTTCCCAACAGAGGGTGAGTCACACATCGATCAGGCACCACGGCCTGTGACACCTCGCTCACCGCTGACGCATGCCAGTGCCATGGCAACCGCGAGAGAAGTGGTGGGCTCTCACGGACACCCCGTGCTGTGCGCACATATGCAGGGATCGACGCACGGGGTCGCCTTTGTGACCTCCACCACGCAGACAAAACATGCTCCCTTCCGGACAAAGTTCAGTACCCTGGTCAAACAAGGCCGGACATCGACGGCGTAAGGAGCTGAGATCCAAGATGACTGGAAAGGCAGAATCTGCCAGTATTGAAAATCACAACAGATCATTAAAAGCACTTTGTTCACTCAGTTCCACATTTGGTTTACTGTCATTGATTAATTTTCAATCATTTACCTTTACAACATGCCATCAATTACAGTGACAGCTGGTGTGTGGTTGCCAAGAATCTTGTGCAATGAACTTGATTTTATTGTGATTAATAATGTTTCACTGAAGTTCATTTGATGTCTCAGGGCTCCGAGTACTGTTAATATCACGTCTCTCACGTATTCTTGCGTGTACCTTGCTTTCCAAATGGACTGGACAGTTTCACCGTTCCTGTGAACAGTCTAGCTCTCTGCATCCAGCTGTGTACCGCTAATCAACCTCCATGCATTAAATATTGCCAGGAATTTCAGTCATGTAATGAAGTTCCATCATAAATCTGTATTTCCGTCCAGTTTTTCTCTTTATTTGAGAGAATTGTTTCACTGACTGCAGTGTCACATGACTGCAGGTTTTGGCAGAAAGTGAGCTGGTTTATCGCACTGCAATGCCCTCAGCCTGTTTACTCACGCTGAGTGACCTTCAAGACGCCCGTTCTGGGGGCTGGTGCCGGTCGAGGAACATGTGAGGGTTGTGTATTCGATGGGCCACGGTGGATGCGGCCCACCTGAAGATCAGGCTCCCCTCACGATCTCGCTTCCCCCTCATCGCCGCGGTCCTGTTTGACGCAGCTGTTCTCCACTGATTATCAATCTCTGACGTCTGTTTGCATTAGCGATTACCGCTAATCACAGGAGTTACTAACAGCTGTTCGCGGAGAAAGGTTTTGCCTCAAGAAAACCAATTTTGTAGCTTTCTCTACTTGAATAATCCAGCAGGGTCTTAACGTGTCGAAGAATAAATGGCGGGAACATGACCTGAACTGAACTGAACTGTTTCAGCCCATTCTAGGGGAGCAGAGAATCGCGGACCTTTGTGATTCGTGTTTCTCTCCATCTGCGTCGATTGGAGATGCTGAAACGTTTTTTCATTTTACAATATGTACTCTAGTAGTGGCTGGCAGAGCAAAGTGTTGGGCTGCTGGTGGCAAAATATGCCGACCAGATGAGGTGGGGCTGCGATGGTGAGACATATGAATAAGGGAACGGCAGATTTGCTGATGTGCCTCATTGCAGATGTGCCTCATTGCAGATGTGCCTCATTGGTGGGTGTTGGGGATACTGGGGATACTGCTGTCCATGTGTGGACAGCCCTTCATCAGTGGGCTAAGCCAGTGTGCCTGTAATCAGAAGGTTGCTGGTTCAAACCCAGCCTCCTTGAGCAAGGCCGTTAACCCCCAGCTCCCTGGGTGCCCCAACAGGTGGCTGCTCTTCACGGACATCTTGAGGGAGATATAAAGACAATTTCCCCACAGGGATCAATTATTATGTAGCTGGTTGGATGATGGACACCAGCCACAGTTTCTTTGCTATGTTTTTCATTATGCACCTATGCATATAATTTCAAAAGATGTGTAGTGGTCTGGACCTTAAGTACCGCTGCTGCTGGTTAAAGGTCCAGTCAGAAGAGAGGAGAGCGCTGAAATTGGGGGAACTCTGCATTAAAGGGCCGGTGCATACTTCTTTTTCATGTACGTATGATGCATTTGTGATACAAAAGAAAAAACTGAAAGGTTAGAAGTCACCTTTGTGCAGGACTGATCTTCAGCCAGTGGGCAGGATGAGAGCAGCTGTGGGAGGTGGTTCTGCTCTTTTGGGTCCGGTTGATGTAGAGTATGGTTTGGAGCCTGGCTGCCCAGCCCATTACCGGTGCTGATGGGGCACAGGATGCGGGTAGGAGAAATGTATTTGGATGTGCTGCCTTACGGTGCCACTTGGGCCGGGCAGTGGGGCCTATTCCAGTTGGCAGAGGGCACAAGGTAGGGGGCACGATGGGTAGGATGCCGGTCTATCACAGAGCAAACTCTCACACACCCCTTCCTCTCTTAATCAAGCTGGATTGAAGTTTTAACATATATGATGAATGTGGGTCTGAATGAATTTCTCTGGGTAGTTTTCTCACAGTAGTTGTGTGACTCCAGCAGTATGTTTGTCCATCCTACGCACATTAAAAGTGATATTGGACTTTCATATGTCTGGGTAATTCCAGCCCTTCCTCTTATAGGGACGGAATGACTGTCATGCTGAAGCCGGCTGTGCTTCCTCTGTGTTCGTAAATAACAGCTCCGTACTGTGCTAAAGGCACTACCTCAGCTATATGTGCCGTAGCATTAAGCTGGCTGAAATACCTTATACGCAGCTGAAGATCCACAAATACCACAACCATCCAGCTATCCAGACGGAAAGCACTAGCAATGTCGGCCGCTCTTGTCTGCTCCCTGCACACCTTGATGGCCACTACGATAACCCAGAAGTAGCGTTTAAAGCACGCCGCTCCACATATTTGCGTACTACACGCGTTCCTGTGTCATAGCGGAGCACATGCTCCTGACAGTTGAGCTGCACTATCTGCAGACGCATCTGTGTCTGCAGTCTTAGCGGTTGCACACGTCCGTTTCGGACTGATGCACGGCACAGCAACTTGTTTGTTAGCAGTGTTTCATTTTAATGACTAATTATTTACACCAGTGGTCAAAATTTCCCTCAGATTTTTAGAGATTGTAGAACTGTATTCCAGTTACTCTAGTCATTTATTCCATCGAATATTTATTGCATCCAATGTATGATAATTCTAACATTTTCTGATTGTTTGTAATCATTATTGCCAATATTGTGTACTGATATTTAAAGTATAATGCCAAAAATGCTAGGGTAAACATTAGTGTAGGTGGTTCTCCAATTTTGGCCACTAGTGTATATGAAGCATGTCAGTCAGAAATAAATAAATACATGCATATTATATATAGATACACATAAATGGTCATTTTCCATAACCCCTTAGCCTGGTCAGGGTAGTGAGCCTAGAATCTATCCAGGGAAACATGGGCCACATGGCTGAGGACGACAGCCCAGAATCAAACACCACGGTCAATACAGAGACACCAGTATAACAGGAGGAAAGTGTGAGAACATGCAGTCTGCTCTCTCACAGTCACATGACAGGAAGTGAGACTCTGGCCCCGCCCACTAGGCCGCCCCAGACATCAGCAAGTTCAACAAAAAGTCATTTTTATTTATCAACCAAAGTGCTGCACAATATTTACAGATAATAAGTAATACAATACAAACATGAGTTGTACAATAATAGTGCCAGTCCAACAATAACTCCATATGAGAGAGATGAAGACAATAGACAATAAAGAATACTGTAAATGTGGACTGAATGCCAGTCTGAACTAGTGGGTTTTCAGTCGAGATTTAAAAACAGCAACTGAAGGGGAGGAGCTGATGTTAAAGGGAGGTTGTTCCAAAGAGTAGGTGCGTATACTGATCACTGGTCACGCTTCAGCTTCAGTGAGGCTCGTGGGACAAATAGTAAGAGTTTATCAGATGGCCTCAGCTGCTCGGGAACAGTATGGTGATGAAGCAAGTCAGTGGCACAGGAAGAAGCCGACCGGCCTGTTTAATGCTTCAAAAACAATAGAGTTTTACACCTGATCCTGTATTGGACAGCCAGTGTAATGAAGTGAGGACAGGGTAACATAGCCTCTCTTTTTCGTCCTGGTCAGTAAACTCACTGTCGTGTTTAGGACTAATTTTCTGGGTGCATAAGTGTGTGTGTGTGAGTGTGTGTGTGTGTGTGTGTGTGAGTGTGCCCTGCGATGGGCTGGCATCCCATTCTGGGTTGCGCTCGCAGCCCCCAAGATAGGCTCCAAACCCTCCCACAACCCTGCATTGGACTAGTAGTTACAGAAAATGAATGGATGGATGGATGGATGGATGGAGTATTTCTGATATGATATAAGCATGATTTACTGCAGAATTGAAATGCTGATCAGATCAAAGATTGCTGTTAAAAATTATGCCGCAATTAGTGGCGTGACGTTTTACATAGGTGGACAGTTGACCCAAAATTCTGAGAGACAGAATGGATGCGATTTGGTGCTCTGAATAAAATAATTCGTGTTTTTCATCCAGTTGAAGAAAATTTTGAGCCATCCAGACTTATGTCTTTCAGACAGGCAAATAAGTTCATCAGGGAGCGGGTGTACAGGGTTTCAAGGGTAGGTAATGTGAGCATGGCGACGGAATGAAATATTGTGACTGCAAAATATGTTGTCAGACAGGAGGATATAGATAGAGAACAGGATGGGGCCCAGAATGGAGCCCTTAGGAATTCCACATGTGATAGGAGCGACAGAGGAATGAAAATTTTCAATATTTACTGAATGGTTAACCAGCTAAGGTAAGAGGTAAACCATTCTAATACTGTGCCTTAGAGGCCAATGCTAATCAAACGCTCGCTGGGTTTACTGTGGTCAATTGTGTCAAAGGTGGCAATCGAGTGGAGCAGGACTAAAATCGCATGATCCCCAGCATCAACAGTAAGCAGGAGCTCATTTAATACCTTTAATAATCAAAACTCGGTGCTGGTGAGTGAATTAAAACATGCCTGAAATATTTCTAAGATGCTGTTGCTTAGTAGGAAGAGAAGAAGATGCTGTGAGAGGATTGCTGTTTCCAGGACTTTAGAAGGGAAAGACAACCTTGGAAAAGGTCAAAAACAGGAAAACAAGCGAGAGTCTAGACTGGGCTTTTTGAACAGGGGCAGAACGGCCACATGTTTGAATCAGGAGAGTATGGTACCTGACAAAAGACAGACATTAACACTGGATAGCACACTAGGGCAATAGTATCAAATACACGTACCTTTAAAAAGGCTATTGGAATTGACAGCTACAAGAGAGCTTGAGGACTTCGTGTTAGATATTATTTCCTTCAGCAGAGAAAAGGAAAGGGGTTCAAACTCTGTTATATTAAGGATATTATTCCAGCCATCGCAGGAGGATATGAGATATGACCAACTGTGGGAGTAATGTGGGATCTAATAGTATCAATCTTACTTGTAAAAATAAAATTTTAAAAAATCTTCACATTTCAGCGGAGAAGTTAAGATTAAAATATTCTGGTGGAGATACAACAGAAAAATATTTTGACTTTGCAGTTTTTACGGGACTTTGAAGAGTAATCAGATAATTCTGTACAATGCTCTAGGAAATTTACAGTTTTCCGTTCAGCTTTCTTGCAGTCATGTCTAAGGGCCCTAATGAAATCATTTAACCATGGCTGAGATTTAACTTGAGATCAGTTTTCAAAGCTGCAGTAGTATTGAGAAAAGCCTTCGCATGAGGGATTGAAAAGAGCTACTAATTCTTCATCAGATGACTGATACGAGTCATTCATGGTATATAAACAATGTTTAAACAAGCGTCCCTACAAAGATCAGCGGTAGTGGAGTTTAATGCAAGGGCATGGTGGGATAGGAGTATGAACGGACATTAACTGAAGATAATGGGCTTATGAAATGAAAAAGTAGCATGTAAAATGTCAGTATTACTGGTACATCATATGATAGAATAAGATCTAGTGTATGTCTCTTATGAGTTGAACCATTGACTGACAAAGTTAGATTAAAAGAGTCCAGAATCTGTGAAATTACAGACCAATGGGTTAGGACAGCAAATGCGAATATTAAAATCTCTCTTAATGAGTGTTGCATCTGTAGTACGTGTAGTTGATAATAGGGAACCAGAAAAGTAACAAAAAGAACTATGAAAAGCGGAAAAATGCTATAAAAACATTATTTGGAATCATCATGGCCTATTCACCTGAAATGAAATTGTGATCCTTGAATTATTTAACCTGACAGTCTGAAGTTCTGTAAGCCTTTGGTAAGCCACCCTGTTCTGGGGTACAGTCCCAGGGAATCATGGGAACTTCGCACGCAGGACGTTTCAGGGAACATTCTGGCATTTCACCACTTTCTCTGTTACCACTTGACGAATAATGATCTGAATACAAAAGTGAGAGAGAAGATATAATGAGAGTTTCTGATACGGACAACGCTGTCACAGGGTCACGTTGTTCTGGGCAACGATAAGCAGGCTAACATCTAAGGTGTGTGTACGATTCACAGCCTTTCTTTTTGCATAATTGTACACTTTTTATTGACTAATTTTTGGCAAAAGGGATGCTGCATGCTTGCAGAATTATTGGTTTCATTTCAGCCTGATTTGATTTCTAGTCTAAAGTTGGAGCACTTGTTGTTAATCTTGGACAAGTATTTTGGTCCATGTTTTGGATGGCAGCAGAACAGGACTCAGTGGAAAGACCCAGCGAAACCAAACTGGAGAGACAGGTTAGATCTGTTCCACTATCGCAATGTTAGAAGGGGGAGGCAGAGTAGGTTGCCCATCCTAGGGCTAAGAGCTGAGCATCCTCAGGGTTGAATTCCCATGTGGGAAGGTCTATATTGGGTTGTACCTTGCATGGCCCTAATCAGCTATAACAAAAGAGTCATTAGCCCAGCACCTACGTGTTTCTGTGAGCTGCCTTCCCTCCTGGGGGAGCATTATGGCAGGGCCAAGCCCCACACACACCCAGCTGCGTTCTCCCTCGACACTACTGCATGCTCCCAGTTCCTGTTAAAGACTGTGGACAATGCTGTCCCTAAGGGTGCAAATTTAGGTCAGTGACTTAGCAGTATAGCGGTAAAAATTAGCAGTGCCTGGACTCACACACTGCAGTCCTGGGCATGTACATACTCATGCTGGTATAAACTGGATGCAGTGTACTATTGACAGGGATCGGCATACTGCAATCAAGGGGACAGTGTACTACTGACGGGGACTGCCATACTGCTGACAGGACACAGTGTACTACTGGCAGGGACTGCCATACTGCTGACAGGGACTGTCATCCCACTAACAAGTGGACAGTGTACTATGGACAGGGATCGTCATAATGCAATCAAGGGGACAGTGTACTACTGACGGGGACTGCCATACTGCTGACAGGACACAGTGTCCTACTGGCAGGGACTGCCATACTGCTGACAGGGACTGTCATCCCACTAACAAGTGGACAGTGTACTATTGACAGGGACTGTCATCCCACAAATCTGGGGACAGTGCACTGCTGACAGGGAGTGTCTTACTTCTAACAGTGTACCACAGACTGGGAGTGACAGGGACTGGCAGTGTGTCCTGTATGGCTGCTGTTTCCTCCTAAGAATTTTGCCTGTGGCACTCCGGAGGTTGAAGTTTCATTTTCAAAATGACCCACAATAAAGTCATGTTCTAACCGGCTATAGCTGTGCATGAATTAAACACTGACTGAGGGTCTGATCAACTGCTACTATAAAGAAGCACAGCCACCCCGAATGCAGAGGCAGGGAAGCAGCAGCCGTGGCCTGGCAGCAGGGGAACAGAGACAGCGATCCCAGACACAAGCAGACAGCATTCCCAGGGAGGTACTGTAACAGTGCAGGGCTGCCGCCTGCCTGGAGGACGGCGTTAGGCCTGCCAGCAGCAGGCCAGAACAAAGGGAGACTGAAAAACACTGCCGGCGATGGAGGCTGAGTGACGCATTCGGATTATTTGATTTGTTTTGGCCTGAATGAGTCAGAGGCGGCTTATTAGCATAAGTGCCAACTAGCCCTGTCACTAGTAGGAGCTCACTTTGCCAAAACAAACCTGAAATGATAAATAGACCCCAGCCACTGTCTGCTGTCTCATCCGTGGCAAGCTGTGTGTTTTCATAGCTGTTTTTCACTGGAGGAAAAGCGGGCCCAGATCGTCAGCGGTTTAATTTCTAGTGCGCACTGCTGAAAGAACTGGCAAACCAGGGACAAGTCATAGCACAAGACTGGAAAACATCATTCCGATATGAGGAGCCGACTCCATGGAAAGCCAAACAGTCAGTGACCTTTCCAGCTGCGCTATGACGCTCTATACATAAAAATCACGTTACACTGTCCATTAGTTTTGAGTGAAAGGTGTGCTGGACATTTTTACTGACTGTGCGGCTAATATTGACCCTGTGTTTGTGGCATCACAGCTGGGGGGGAGGGGGATTCTGTCAGTTTAAAACAACTGTGTATAATATACTGTTACCACACACTGGCTAAGAGTACTAAGCTGTACTCGGAGAAATGTGTAGTAGTGGGTAGAGGCCTTGAAGACGTGTGCCTGTACTGGAAAGGTTGCATGTTGTCCAGGAGCCGTACTGAACCAGAAAACCTCAATCGTTTTTGGTGAATCATTAAACTGTATAAAGGGAAATGTGGGCGAAGTAACAGGCACCTCTGAGACGAAAAAGGGAATGTTAGGGGGCCAGCCTGGAAGGACTTCCCACGTCCCTTTCAGGCCATTGTGCCGAGTGTCCGTTTGATCGATCTGTAAAAACAAACTGCCAGCCCGAGCTCCTGTGCATTTGTCCATCGCTAAGTAACGGGTGGGGCGGCCATATGCTTCCAGTATGCTTCATTAGCTACACAGCCCCCCCATCTCCCCCCAGGTACAAAGGGCTTTGTTCTTTACCAGGAATGTATCACTAGGCGTTTTTTGGGGCCGCTGCGTTTTTCTACCTCTGCCTCGGTTAATGGTTGAGAGCAGCGGAAACGACCACAGAGCCGCCACTCCGAGAGGAGCGGAGCCAGGGGCAGCGAGACGCGTGAGCTGAGCTGACGGCAAGCAGGTGTGGCGTGACGTCGAGTGTCTGCCTGCACCTTCTATCCCAGGCCTTTCTGCGGCTCCTGCCCAGGTTCCCACGCTGCTTCGTGGCCTGTCAGGGAGCTGTCTGTTTTAATTAGCGTCTTAGCGCATGTGTTGCGGACATACATTTTCACTTTACGTAAGACATGCTGTAAACAGCAGTTACCCATCAAGACAAGATTAAGCATTCGGACAGTGACCAAAAAAGAATTTTCAAAATGTACTTTGTTCAGTCTGGATGACGATAAAGTCTTTCTGCATCTCATTTAAGTGCGACGTTTAATGGAAACCATGGGCTTTACATAGCAGCGGGGTTTTAAATGAGCAGTTTTGATTGGGTTAAATTATCAAAGGTGTCAGGGGTGAGATTCAGGAAAATGTAGTGCAGTGGTTTTCCAGTGAATTTGTATCCCCGGCACCCCCAGTTTCTTGGCCATCACTGCCAAGGCCACCCAGGTGACTGGAGCCCCAGCCAGAGGTGAAGTCTTATTGGTGGTCGCTGGACGGCCGCAAATAGGAGGAACGGGGGGGTGCAGTTCTGCCTATCGCTCCACCCAGACATGGAGCAAATGCTGAAGGTTTCGCCAACTCTCGCGGAGATGGGCTGCTTGCGGGAAAACGCACTGTGTGCCGGGCTGTGCGTCTTCCTTTCACAATGCTGAGGAATAAACCGACAGCCAGAATAAAAGGGAACGTTCTGAGGAACTGAAATTAAAAAAGTATCAAGCCTTTGTTTTTAACTTGACCACATTCACATAGCTTTTTTTTTTATCTAGATGCAAATGCATTAGCTATTTATATTAGTTTGCCTGGCAAATTGAGAAGTCAATATAATCCCAAGCAGCTATCTGAGTTATCGATTATGAATCATGAATGATATACGCAGAATGTCTGTTTAATCCTCAGAGCTGCAGGTGATCCTCTCTTCCACATTCACGGAGATACGTCTGACTATTACTGCTGGAATTTCTCCGATTTTTTTACGGAAGCCGATTTACAGTCGATTGCCGTGTTTATGTTTACCTCCTGTTTCTGGGATGTTCCTTCCTCAGGATGGCCAGCACCTCTCTAAGCCCTATTACGTCCGTCAAGGAGCTGCTGACCCACCCAGCCGGCCTGGTTTTGTAGCCCAGCGCCCCCTGTAAACATCCTTCGGACCCACTGCACGCTCTGACATAGGCGCCCTGATTCTCTCGCTTCGTGAGAGCTCGTCTTTGCTCGACAGCCTCACTCAGACTGCTCTCTTGGATTTTAATGGATTTATGCTTCACACCAATCCCCGCTGGTGCTTTAAAATCCCCCCAGCAGCTCCCGATATATACCAGTGCTACTGCTTACAACTAAAATGATGCAGTTGCCAGGCTGATGCAAGCAAACCTCAATTTCTACCTCATGCCCTTCTACTTTCTCATATCAGAGAAGTGAAAAAATAAAGAAGTCCTTCTTGTAAAAAAAAAAAGAGGTTTCAAACAAATAGTTCCAGACAAAAAAACTTGTGTGACAATAATCCCCTAGATTAGAAGAGCAAAGTCTAATCTGCCAGTGCGCCCATAAGCTTCTTAGCGACACACCCATCATGCATTTCCACAGCTGACATTCACCAATCAGAGTGCGAGAGCTCCTGTTGCTAATTGATTTTCTCCCTGACCGGCCAGCATGATACATTTGCCTTGTTTGTCTTGCATTTTCGACAGGCAGGAATTCAGCTCTGACCTAAGCTATGAATGCAGACGCGCCCGGCCGTCCCTGGGAAACCGTGGTGTGGGTTTGCTAGCTGAAGGAGCTGACTCACCGGAGCAGGGGACGCTCACTGTACTATCCAGTGATCAGAACGTGCAGTTTTAACAAAGGCCAACTGCGAACGCACTCAACGGCTGTGCTGGGATCGCAGAGTCAGCCCGCAAGACGTGGGTAGCTGCTATAAACTCACCATCAAGCTGATTTTAACCCCTTTCTTACTGCTTCTCCCAACTACAGGACGAAGCTGGGGACTGTGGGATCCCCCTTGGGCTGTTTTGCAGTTTGCCCCCCTGTTGTGATAAGCCCTTCACCCCCCTACCCCTGTCTCCCCTGCCCCCCCCCTGCTACTGCACACAACAGAAGTGTGAAACATCTACTATAATTCGGCTATAGGAATTGAACTATAGGACTCACAGCATTCTTTAGAGAACTGGTTTTTCTGGCCTCCTAGTGCATATTGGGGCAGCACTCCACTGAGAAACCGTGATTGGCAGGATGAGACAGGCCTATGGCCCCAGCAAGACAGCTCATCACATCACGAGATACCTGAGCAACAGCCTCAGTGCAGACGAGTCACTTTGGTTGGAATTCTCCCTAAACAGTGACCAAAGGGCCTGCCTAGTCCTGACAGGCCACTCAGTGGTTCTGGTGGTTGGCAGAGTGGGCTTTTCAGGTTGCACAGTAGTCAACAATGACTGCGACCATACCTTCCTTAACGTGGATTCGCACTTTCACTTCCAGCCGTGCTACAATGTTGACAACTGATTCATTATGTCTTGCACTAAATTTAAATTATATCTAGATATGCTTAACGATGGTCTCAAACAGTAGGATAAAGTCTGATTTAAAAGCAATGAGAAAAAAAATCAACAGGTAATGGTGACTCATCTTCTCATAAGATGGCAATCTCAGTCGGGTCCAGGGTCTTTCCCTGACCTCTCCGGAACATTTTCTTACTCTACAAGTCTTCACAAAAGCAGTCAGTTAATGTCTTCATCAGAAGACTGTCAGTGTATGGGAATTTGTACTTTAAATAGGATTGGATCCTACTTTGGGTTTAGTGATGAACATGAAGAGATGTTAAAAAGTTGCTACTAAAATCTTAAATGGGACACGTCACTTTTTACAGATCTATGCTTCCGGCAATCATCTATGTATTGTTTGGTTTGCCAGAAATGAGGCTCGCTCTGTCCTTTGTAAATTCTGTACTCATTAGAGCTGCAGTAAAAAAAAATAAAAGCATTCGATGGAGATGATGAGGTCAGGATTGGCCCTGAGTGTTTTTATGCCCTGGATGACATTGTGCTGAGCGTACGTTCATTTATATTAAAACCATTTCAGTAGCACAGTTACTAACTAGAGAGGCTGCATGAGTTTAATGAGAAAAATAGTGATATATTAAAATTAGTGTTGATAACTGTACTGTCACCGAATGCAATCAGAGGTATTTCATCTGACTTTTTTTCAGTCACTCTCCTGCGCCCCCTAATCAAGTGGTGCTCTAAGCGATGGCCTCACTGACATACAGGATGGATCAGACCTGGATGAGGTAGATACTCTTTGGAGGGAAACAAGCTAAGAGGCATTTATGGCAATTTTTATGTTAAGATTACCATCTACAGAGTAGCAGAATTTGTCTTAAAAGCATGAGTGATGCTTGAATATGCAAAACATGCAAGAGCATGAAGACAGCATAAGTAAACAGCAAAAAGGTAAAATATTTTTGGAACAATAAAGCATTTAAAAGTATTCTGAGTTATTTTCTGAACAGAATTAATTTAATTGGTGAGTCAGTCGGGGCTGGGGTTTGGATGCTTGCATGTTCTCCCAGCCATTGCATACTCTGAGTACTCTGGCTGATGTTTGGATGCTTGCATGTTCTCCCAGCCATTGCATACTCTGAGTACTCTGGCTGATGTTTGGATGCTTGCATGTTCTCCCAGCCATTGCATACTCTGAGTACTCTGGCTGATGTTTGGATGCTTGCATGTTCTCTCAGCCATTGCATACTCTGAGTACTCTGGCTGATGTTTGGATGCTTGCATGTTCTCTCAGCCATTGCATACTCTGAGTACTCTGGCTGATGTTTGGATGCTTGCATGTTCTCTCAGCCATTGCATACTCTGAGTACTCTGGCTGATGTTTGGATGCTTGCATGTTCTCTCAGCTTTTGCATACTCTGAGTACTTTGGTTGGGGTTTGGGTGATTACATGTTCAAACTGTCTTTTCATACAATGAGTACTCTGGCGGGCGGCATGGTGGTGCAGTGGTTAGCACTGTTGCCTCACACCTCTGGGACGCGGGTTCGAGTCTCCGCCTGGGTTACATGTGTGCGGAGTTTGCATGTTCTCCCCATGTCGTCGTGGGGTTTCCTCCAGGTACTCCGGTTTCCCCCCACAGTCCAAAAACATGCTGAGGCTAATTGGAGTTGCTAAATTGCCCATAGGTGTGCATGTGTGAGTGAATGGTGTGTGAGTGTGCCCTGCGATGGGCTGGCCCCCCATCCTGGGTTGTTCCCTGCCTTGTGCCCATTGCTTCCGGGATAGGCTCCGGACCCCCCGCGACCCAGTAGGATAAGCGGTTTGGAAAATGGATGGATGGATGGATGGAGTACTCTGGCTGGGGTTGGAATACTTGCATGTTTTCTGCATCTTTTCATACTCCGACTGCTCTAGCTGTGGTTTGAGTGCTTGTGTGTTCTCCCCATCTTTTCGTACTCTGAGCACTCTGGTTTCCTCTTGAACTCTGAAGCAGTCGGGTGAATGGGGGTTTCTAAGCTGCATGTAGTGTGTCATTGTTTGTGTGTCCATGCTTTATGTCCTGCATCTGTCCTGGGCGTCCTGTGCTTTATGTCCTGCATCTGTCCTGGGCGTCCTGTGCTTTATGTCCTGCATCTGTCCTGGGCGTCCTGTGCTTTATGTCCTGTGCTGCTTGGCGTAGGCTTCCGGCTTGCTGTGAACTTGTTCCGGATAAACAGCTAGAAGATGAATAGATGGTTAGATCTTTTAACCTGAATATTTTGCTGAAATATTAGGATAAATAGGACAAATATGGAATGTATGTTTCATTTGCATATAAGACTATATTCACTAATATAGCTTACCAATGTGTTGTCTACATCCCTCTAACTCTGTTATTATTGTTAATGTTGTATAGCCTGTTATTAAGGGCAGCATTCCCAATAAATTTGATCCACTTGAGCTCTCATTGCAGGACTGTTTGGGAAACATGACATCCATGAAAGATCGATAAGCAGTTTTCTTAATCCATGGCCATCTTGAAAATCCAGAATTAAAGAACTGTTATGGAAGCCAAATTTCTCATTTGCTAATACATTCATACATTTGGGGGGGGGGGGGGGGGGCTTTAAAGCATGGAGACAGGAGGAATTTCTCACGCTCATGTCTTTTTGATTTTGGATGCTTTATACTTTAAATGGCTATTTAGAGCCATCAAATAATAAGCATACTGTCTTCTTTCCTTGCAATTTGTCGCACAAAATATTTTGTTTTCCCAGTTGTTCTCTTTGTGCGCTAACTGGAATTAGACACAAGACTAAAAACTCAGCAGGGCTTAACTCGCAAAAAAGATGAAGATGATAGCTTTAATTGGGTTTTACATAACATCAGTAGGTTGTTTTATTCTAATTCTGTGGTCAATCAAAGAATATTGTACTCCCTTTGTGTGCTTATACAGCATGTTTTATCTTTATTTCAACTGAAGGATCTGTAGAACTGCAAAAGGTTTCATTTGTATAGAAAAGTGTTTCCCAACCCGCTCCTGTGGGAGCCCCAGACAGTCCACGTTTTTGCTCCCTCCCAGCTCCCTGCCATACAGTCCACGTTTTTGCTCCCTCCCAGCTCCCTGCCATACAGTCCACGTTTTTGCTCCCTCCCAGCTCCCTGCCAGACAGTCCATGTTTTTGCTCCCTCCCAGCTCCCTGCCATACAGTCCACGTTTTTGCTCCCTCCCAGCTCCCTGCCATACAGTCCACGTTTTTGCTCTCTCCCAGCTCCCTGCCATACAGTCCACGTTTTTGCTCCCTCCCAGCTCCCTGCCAGACAGTCCATGTTTTTGCTCCCTCCCAGCTCCCTGCCATACAGTCCACATTTTTGCTCCCTCCCAGCTCCCTGCCAGACAGTCCACATTTTTGCTCCCTCCCAGCTCCCTGCCAGACAGTCCATGTTTTTGCTCCCTCCCAGCTCCCTGCCAGACAGTCCACATATATAAAAACGTGGATCATCTAGGAATCCCCAAGGACCGAGCTGAGAAAAGCTGGTGTTGAATATACAGGGTGGGCCACATAAAAGTGATCCCACATCTTAACAAATTGACATATAGGGCCACTTTTATGAGGCAACCCTGTACTATTGTGCTGACAGTTTAATTTTCTGTTATTATCTGTCACGTGTGCAGAGCGGTTACATAAGACACATAAGAGCGGTTATTATCTCTAATATGCGCATGAAAGATATAGCAGAAAAATAGTAATGATGAGCAGTATAGTAAATGATGATCATATAATACATATCCTACATAGTTATAAGCGCAGAATCTGTGTACTATGGCTTTAAGGATTAGACTCCCAAAATGCAAGAAAAATAAGAGATATGTGACATTTCAGTATATATTTCAAATATTAAGTCTTTCAGTGTCAAAGCATAGCCGTTTATACTGTGCATCATACATGTTTAGCTGGATTAAATGGTTATTAAATATTTCAGGTGACAGGAGCTTAATGAGAATAACTGATAATTAGTTTACTGTGAAAAGTAAAATAACTCCATCCATCCATCCATCCATCCATCCATGGATCCATCCATCCTCCAAATCACTTATTCTTCTGGGTAGCAGGAGGTCTGGAGCCTATCCCAGAAGCAATGCACATGAGGCAGGGAACAACCCAGGATGGGGGGCCAGCCCATCGCAGGGCACACTCACACACCAGTCACTCACACATGCACACCTATGGGCAATTTAGTAACTCCAATTAGCCTCAGCATGTTTTTGGACTGTGGGGGAAAACCGGAGGAAACCCCACAACGACATGGGGAGAACATGCAAACTCCACACACATGTGACCCAGGCAGAGACTCGAACCCGGGTCCCAGAGGTGTGAGGCAACAGTGCTAACCACTGCACCACCATGCCGCCCCAACCTAAAGTATGATTACTGATATTAACAGTACACATACTTAGGAGTTATTCTGACCTGGTTAACTAAAACTATATTAATTCTTATTTATTCTAAACACCTTCTTTTGTTTTTTTTTGCAGTCTGTAGCTTGTAACTAGATATATCTGAGACATCAGGTTTTCCTTATGCCGGTCATTATGTAGTCGAAGTTAATGAAATGTAATTAATTACACAACGCATGCAATTGTCTCTTAACAATGAGTTGACACGCAGTTGCCCCAGTTTACGAGCACTATAATCTTTTGATTTACTTTTATTGATTTGCTGCCTGAACGGCTTCTGCGCTTTTCCCTGTATGATACCATAACAACGTGAGGTTATTATATTAATTTTAGATGACTTCATCGTTTTATGATTTAATTAGACCTTACATTAAAATATATTGTTTTTAGGCTCGCAACCACGTGTTGTTTAATTGTAAAAGCGGTATTACATTTCTGAATAAAGATTCACGAGATGTTTACATTCTTGTTAAGCATACTCTTCATAAGACATTTATTAAAAAAAACATTGAAATGAATAAAACTGGTTTCTTTCTTTTGTCGATATTCATTTTCATGCAAAAATACTCGTGTTCAGAATTTGCTCAGAATCATAATCAGAATCGTTTATTTGTCGCCAAGTATGTTTCTTTTACAAGGAACATTTACAAGCTATACATATATATACATACAAGATATATATATATATCACTCGCCATATATATGTGGACTGTGTGTGTGCGTGTGCATGGCTTGTGGTGCATATATAAATTAACAATGTGCTTCGCGCAGATAATGTTCCAGAAGGTTCGTTACATTTCCTTTAAAACACCAACCCTGTACATGATCATTCAAAGTTATACCATACATAAAAGGTTAAGATGGACACGTGCGCTTTATTGTCTTACGTGCTCACGGCGTGTGCGCGTACGTGCACGCCCTCCCTCGGGCGTTTCGGTAACGAGCTTGAAGGAACGCGCTGGAAGCTCCGCCCTCGTGACGTTTCAATGGGAATGTCTCCGATTTATTTCACTTCTAGACATGGCAGCGCTGAAGCAGGAGCATCGTTATGGTCTTTCCTGCGGAAAAATTAGCAAAAACACTCACAATAAAACACTTTATCATGTCAAGCTCACCGACACTGCCATTCGAGCGTTGGAAGCCTACCAGAACCACAAGGTAAAGCATAATTATTAGTTTTACCTCACACTTTTACAATAGTTTTTTTTATGTGTCTTCTGTCTTCTTTTCGTGCGTTGTAGTTGTATTAACAAGTTGGACTCGGTTTCAGTGGTTCTTCCTGTGGGAATGATTATAGAAATAAGTAGTACTATGACTTATTTGTGCTGTCACTTTACTCGGGGCAGATTGAATTTTCACCAGCTGGCTGTCCAGCAGGTACAACGTTGGCTGAAATGTGGCCAAACTGCAACCCAGTAAATGTTTTGCACTGTTCCCCCCCCCCAGATATAAGTAATTGCGACAAGTATAAATTGTCATTCCGTCTCATAAAGCTTCGACGATGCATTTTGCATTTTAACGGATTAAGTTTTATATTCTCCTACAGGATTTTATTTTTGACGAGGTGAATTGCTTAATATTCGTTTAAATCCAATGGAGGTGAAAAGACATAGTGTGTCTGTGTGTATAGACGCACACACTCAAGTACATACAAATACACATTTATGTTTATAAAAATATCTTAAGTTTCGAAGAGAAGAGACAGAGCTTTGAACTTTTGCTTCGTGCCTGTAAGTGTCCTTATTGAGTGCTGTGCCGTGCCGAGAGATATGCGTGCATGGCGAAGTTACTAAAGGCACCATACGCTTTCAGCGCTGGCCGTTTGGGGAAAACAGGTTTTTTGCCAGTTACTGGTTACTCAGAACGATCGATGCGAATTGCTTTTCGCATTGGGATTGTAGAACAGACACGAAACTCCCTAAACACATATTTCGGTGCTTGCAGTTTTATTTTACATATCCGTTGCTCCCATATGGGCCGAGTACCGTGACACTTAAGCATATATTTTTTTTTAGAGTGAGCATGTCGCATGTGCATTTTGTTAAGACTATTTGGTTACTTTTGCTAAGTGATTAGAAGCAAGAGTTGTACGTTTAAAATGTCCGAATACGTTCTATTGGGGATATTTTATGCCATTGTGTTTTTCATTTATATAATACTGATTTGTGTTAACAGAAGATCGTGTTTCCTTTGTGTTATAAAAGAAAAGGGGCAAATCTGTTTGCCAAGAAATGAAACACGATGTGCTACGACGAGCCATCGGGTCCCCTTTACAGAGCTGTCTTTGATATGGTGGCTTTGTGGTGTGGAGGTGAACACGCGCTACTTACTGCTGGGGAAGCAGTCATAATTTAAATTCCGCCACAATCAATTTATTAGAGTGTTGGGACCTCCTGAAGGCAGCTGGTCGAGGAGCCAGGTCAGTCACTCCCGCTGCACGATTGGCTGTCTGCGGTGTAGTTTTTGTTACCATGCTTCTTTCTGCATTACACTGCCCTTTAAACGCTTTGAGGGGGGGCGCCCGCCCCATCTCAACTCCTATTGGTCCAGATAGTGGAAGAGGAGGGGTCTTATTGGCTCGACTGCCAACTGCTTACCAATAGGAACAGGCCGTTCACTTCCCTAATCTCATGAGAGAATTTCTGTTGACACGCTTCCACTAGCAGGTATTATGTTTCTCTGAAGATCTTAAATCCTACAGTAAAAGGTTACAAAAGCAATCTTAACTCGGAGTTCAGAATTCGGAGTTTTGTGAATGTTGTTCGTATTTATCCAGTTTGTTAGATAATGCGAACTTTGCAAACAAGCTTGTTGCAAAGTGCTTTACTGTGATTTAAGGTAATTTTCAAATGGATTTTTTGGGGAAAAAAGCCATGATTGTGAAATGATATGAACCAAATGGGTATTCCCTAAACCCTTAATAGAGTACAGTTGTGCTGTACGCCAGCAAAATACTATTCATGGAAAGTACCAATGAAAACTGCAATTAAAAGTAATTATAATAATGATTCCAAGAAGTAGCAAATCCAGTTGTGTAAAGTGTATAAAAAATCTCATAACGTTGTGTAAGCTGCTGTTGTTGTGTGGACTTCAGTGGCGTTATTTATAGTGCAGGAGAATTACATGTACCGGTATTAGGGTCAGGTTGCTGCTACATTTAACGGATTTCAAACACCTTGTTGCAGCACTTTCGAATCCAATTTTCCACTCAAAGAAAAGGAACCTCATGCAGATGGACCATGCCCATCCCCCCACATGGTACTCCGGGGTTTGGATTCCTACATGTGAAAATGGGCCCTTAGCAGCTCTGATTTGGGGTGTTTTTTTTACCACGCAAGATGATGTATGTGCACTGCGCAGCCAGGTGAGGTGCCGATATGGGCCCTGTATGCTTCCCCTGGGTAATAAGCAGCCCATGCGAGCATCCACACATCCCTCACTTCTGTGAAGAAGTCGCTCCACACGCGTGATTTCTGGCAAGTAAAGGGCAATGCTCCAGTGTGACTTCAGATTGCCGTCGGCATCACGAGACACGACAGGGCCTCCGAGGCGGCTGCTCTTCGTTTTCCGCTGGCACTCAGTGGTGCGCTTTGGTCAGGCCCTGACCTTAGTCTAAGCTGCCCCCCGGGGCTCTAATGCCACCTTCATTTTGTGATGAACTGATCTTGTTTCCTCAGAGAAAAAATCATGGCTACAGATTCTGGCACATGTCACCAAATTCGGCAGGCCGAATCGGGCAGAGCGAAGGCTCGTACTACACTCCCGATTTTTAATGATTTCTCCTCTCTTCTCTCCGTTTCTTTAATGAAATGACTGGCAATAAAGCGATCGAGGCAATAAAGCGCAATAAAGACATAAACCTACTGGCTGTGTTCCTCATAAATGAGTCGAGCCGGAGAAGATGACGTGAATTCGAGAGGCAGGTGCTTCGGAAACGGTTTGCACGTGTGGCCTGGACAAACTACCACATGTAACCAAGAGCCAGTGGAGGTGTGTGGTTTGGTGCGATGATTTCAGCCACTGTTTGAGGAGAATTACCTGGACAGACTTTGTGTCAGAACCCATTAGTCCCATTAGTGCAGTTTAGGTTAACGTGGGAGCTTTGTGCTATGCAGACCTGGAGTTGTGCTCCCTTAGTAAGAAAACTCGCTGGAAATCACATGGTGTGGTGTGACCTGTGAGAGCTGATCTTGGTTATTCATTTCCGCAAATAAGGCTTCAGTGAATTTAGAGTTTACATCAGTGACAATGTAAATGCTGTTCCTATAGGAAATATCCATAGCTCAGTGCGTTCTGTGTTTCACTTGCTGGGTTTTGGACTAAATGCCACACAGTTAATTGCTTAGAGATGCAGAAAATCCATGAAAGTGCAACATATTTATTGACAGTTGTGACCTTGACCGTTTTTTTGTAAAAGTTGCACCCGGCCGTAATGACATTGTTTTATAGTATGGTGTGACGCCTTCTCCAGCCGTGACCCGGCTGCCTTGGGCACACATGTCAGAGGTGTGACGGTCCCGCCGGACTGGAGCGCTCCCCTGTCGCTGTCATGGCTGCCGTCACCATCGGTGACAGTGTCTTTCCTTTCCGTTCCTGCAGGGGTCCTTACCGAATCAGCCCACTATCTGCTTCACCGGAAACCAAGGGGTAAGTAAGGCCTGTTGACAGCGTGCCTTTGCCATTCCTGCTTTAACTGCCGGATTTCGCCAACTTGTGCCGGGAAGCTGATCTTCCGTCTCTGCCTGTTCCTGGGATCGTGAGGCGCCCAGTCCAGACTGACGGTGCTCATACTGGCTCGTTGTGGTTCTGGCTCCTGCTGTTGAGAGAGATCCGGGATTAAGTTCGAAGCTTATGTTGGATTCTCGTCAGTGTCCATCTCTTCGTTTGTTTTTTCTTTTATTCTTCTTTGCGATTAGTTTCATTGTTTTGAGGAAGCATTCAGTGATGCTGTGAGAGCTGTTGTGTCATCATGTACGATTGGGCTGTTCTGCTGCTTAATATGTAGGCTACCAATGTGTTTTATGAGTGAGCAGCTCTGGGGATTATAATTTTTTTTGTAACTCCCATAAAATTAAACCATAGCAGATAAATCATCATAACGTCAATGCTGTTCATGAACTGTACACACTGGAATCTTGCGTCAGGCCGCCGGATTATTAACTGTGGTGAAACTGCCAGATGAATCTAAATCAGATTAAATGATTGTGCGTGTGTATCTGTTTGTGTGTGTTTGTGCACTGTGTGGAATTCCGATTTGTCCAACAGTGGCTGTGCACTGCAGCCTTTGTGTGGCTGCCTGTGTTCTTCTCACATACTGGTAATCCCCCCCCCCCCCCCCGAGACCTAACTGCGTGGGTGAAAGTGGCTTGACTCGGTGCACAGCCCCCACCCCCATGTTTGCTAGAGGTCCGGAAACCTTGGAATCGACACCCTGCTCCCTTCGTTCTGCCAGCCAGGTGACTGGGTCACTGTGGAGACGAGAGGAGTATATGTGTGGGTGTATGTGTGCGTATGTGCGATGCTGATCCTAAACAGACGAGTTTATGAGGAAGCCCATGGTGACTGTCCAGGGAACAGGCTTTCCCAGGGGCTGTCATTTTAAGGCACTTTTCGTACATGGTATGAAAACTGCGGCTCAGGCAAGAATTAGCAGCGAAAGCTGTGAATTCAACCGGCGTGTCCGAGGTTAACCCAGGCAGCCGTTTCCCCAGTGATGCGTTTTGTGAGCTCCCTCTCCTCAATGGCCATCTCGCTAGCGAGCGAGTGTAGGGGATGGGGGGAGGGGGGGTGTAGTCAGTGACAGCGGGGAGCTCTCCAGGCGGGAGGAGAGGCGAGGTCCCCATGGCTGACGAGGTCCTCCTCCTTCTGAGCAGCTCTGTGATGAATAATACAAAGGCTTCCTCTATTTTTGGTAATGGAGTGTAAGCTTCCAGTGTGAGCCGATTCCTCATGCCGGCATCACCCCAGCCTGCTGTTGGGCCCCCAAGGGGCTTCCTGAGGGGCCAGGGGGCCCTCAGAGGCATTTTTTCTGGCGGTCCTCCAGAGTCTGGCAGCTGGGGCTAAGGTTGGGCTAGTCCATTTTTTTAACGTAGGTTCCTGTGTTTCCACCGTTTCATGAAGGTAGACCTGCAGTTTTCCGGGGAAATGGGGGGGGTGCGGCGTCTATGATGCAGCCAACTCGGCATGAATCAGCAGCGAATGTGTGTGTTGTTGGGGGTGGTGGCGGTATACTGCCTGTCAGACACACCTCTCCTGAGATCTGCACCAACACCCCTTAAACAGTCCATTCGGGGCTGGGCAGAGGTGTGGGTTTGACCCTCCTCCCAAACACAAGAGCCGTTCCTGTCCTAAAAAGCCGAGAAACACCAGAGGGGTCATTTTGTAAGTGGGTAGCAATTCTGGAGAGAAGAGGAGTGTGACGGTGTCATTTAGGATGCCCGGAACTAGGGCACAAGGTCAGCAAACGGTGAGGAGAGTGCGAGCTGCCGGACGCACCAGTCATGTGACCCACCAGTGGTCATGTGACCTACTAGCTTATTCTCCTACCTGAGGAAGATTAACAGAGACAGCACTGAGTGATAACTCGGTACCCGTTTGCCAGTCTTTAATCATTCGCTGTTGCTTTTCCAGAATGCTACTTTTAGAAATCCTTTTTTTATCCACTTGATTTCACAGAATGTTCCTCTGGCCAGCAGATGTTGTGGTTTGCTAATCAGAACCCCAACCCCCCCAACTCTGTTAATTGTCACCTGAATGCTGAATGCCGTTATGCCGCTGTGTGCCTCGGAGTGTCCCTGACGGCACCGATGCACTGCCTGCTGGGAATTTCCCCCTCCTGCAACATGCGGCGTTGCAGGGTGTCTCCTCTGTGCATTCTGATGCGGCCTCCGCACCCATGCCGAGCATTTCAGTACGAGATTGGCCGGTTCCGGCCAGTGTCAGCCTGCTCTGGGCTGCAGCTTTTACCCAGGGAATGTGGGGAGGACCCTGGGTCGCGCTCTGCAGGGGGCCCCGGCTGCCTGTGGGCTGGGAGGAGCGGCGTGTGCCACGTTGTTGGTATTCGTGTGTCTGTATGGGGCTCGTCAGTTTCTGGCTGGTCATCAAAAGACTAAACGTCCTCCCAGCTTGGCCCAGTGCTAATGGTTAACTTGTATTTAAGCATTTATTTCCAAAAGGTCTTTAAGGGTTCAGTGGGACACGTTAGGTTTGTCATGGTTGGGTGGGGGAGGAGGGGTCAGCATTTCCCCTTTGCTCTCAGTGCTCCTGCTTCTGTCAGCAATACTTCCTTAGCTGTATATTTTGCCTCCCTGATTCCTCTCTGGGGTGACACTCTCTTGCATGGTTGGGGCCTCACTGTGGTTAGTGTGTTCGCCCTGGAAAACACCTGTAGTGAATCCCCCTCCCCCCCAATGACATTAGTTCCCTGCCCCACTGAGGATGCGAGAAGCTTGATGGTTTGAGTGGGACCTGACCTGCTTACATAAAGATATTACACAAGTGCCCTCAAGTGCAGCCGTATGTGGAGCTAGGGAGACGGGATGACCGAGGGTGGTGTCGCTGTGGCCACCTGCACCATGTACCCCCCCCCCCCCCCCCCCATTCCTGCTATCATTCCCCCAGATTTCACCCTGTTTTGCTACCTGTGTCCTTGCTCTGACCATGGTGACTGTCCGGCCCATTGGGGAGGCTCCCAGGCTTCACGAGAGACACGAACGTGAGCCCTTTCCGGCTCCCTCGTTATCGTTGCTCCCTCATAGGAGCATGCTGGTCATACGCCTTGGTCCTTTTTTTTTACACCCATTGCTGAATGTTATTCTCTTACTCGGCTCTGTGATGTGAGGGAAGGGAACGCCAGTCTCGGCCAATCAGTAAAGGCTCTGTTTGTGCTCGCCTCATTGGTGGTAGAGGAGGGGGCTGGCAGATGTGCCCCCGGGTGCTTGGCATTTGGCAGAGTCCGCTGTGGCCGTGGAGCAGATCTGTGTAACGGCAGAGAGCTTGCTTCGCTGCAGCTCCACTTGGTGGACTTCCAAGCGATCGTCGCCATCCCTTTACCACCAAGATCCCGCCGTTAGCGGCGGCCGGGAATGCTGGGCGACTGAGCCCTGCTGGGATTCTCAGCGGGAAAAACTCCCCGGGACATTTGGGCACTCGCTCAGGAAGTCCGTCTCCACTGCTGCCCCAGTCCGATTGCTGGTCTAGCCGGGCAGAGTCCACCCGGCTGGATCGACACCCCCCCCCCACCACCATGCACTTACCCAGCATGCACCACTCCTGGCAGAAAGAAACAAAGAGTTCTTTTACCGTGCAGGGGTGGGTCTTCTGGCAGGCAGATGTGAAAAAGGTGACAGGATGTTTGTGTGGTCAGTCTATTTTTACTTGTGTCAACACGCCGGGGCCGGAGCGGACGAATAAGCGGCAGTGGTGGTGTTTCTGTGCATGAGTGCACCGTAAACATGGCTGCTGCGGGGGTGGGGCCTGCCAGGGTACAGGCTGACACTCGCCACTTGAGTTTGGGGAAATGAAATGGCACAAGTATCTGCTGTCATTTTCCGGGAGCTTCTGAGATTTGCTGGGGTGGCTTGGAGTGACAGATGAGAGGCCTGCGTGCCCATGTGTGTGTGAGCGCCCCCCCCCCGAACCAAGCCGTTCCGATTCGCGCATCTGTGTCTGCGTCTGTATCAGTGTCTGCGTTTGTGTATTTCTGTCTCTTGGTGTCTGTTTCTGTATGTGTCTGTTTCTGTATGTGTCTGTTTCTGTATGTGTCTGTGTTTCAGTGTCTGTGTGTGTCTGTGTTTCAGTGTGTCTACCTGTGTATCACAGTCTGTTTCTCTGTGTATCTGTGTCTGCCTGTCTGTTTCTGTGTGTTTGGGGAGGGATATGTCTGCAGGTCTGTGTGTGAATGCATTTTTGTTTGTGTGTGTGTGTGTGTGTGTGTGTGTGTGTGTGTGTGTGTGTGTGTGTGTGTGTGTGTGTTTCACGTTTCAGCAGGCAGTGGCTGATATATTGTGTATTTTGTAACATGTAAACTTGTTAATTTCCTTTGTTTCACTATTGTAAAATCTGTGAGGAAAACTCATCCAAAGGATAGGAAAGAAACCGTGTTTTGTCTTCAGGGGGGTAACGTTAATCACCCCTCCCCCGCTGCCCCATCCTAACTGACACATGGGGTCATGTGACCCTGGCTTTTTGTCTAGACTGGCCAATGCGCTAACATTAGCCCCCTACTCTGGCATAATGGGAGGCGTGACTTTAAGGGGATGGGAGACCTTGGATGGTGAGTGTTGACCCTTTTACCAAATGGCTGTGCAGGCAAGTGAGAATGTGTGTTTACCCAGCCACCACTGGTTCAGAGGCCAGTGATTGGCCAAACAGCCCAAGCAGTGGTTAGATTCGTATAATTAGTTGTTCCCCTTGTTGCCCCCCCTTTTCTCGGCCTCCCTCCCAGTGTTTGGTCACTTTTCTGAGCAGTTTCAATGACCCCGGGTCTTTCAACAGCTTTGTCTTCGCCCTCATGTCAGTGGTGAAAACAACTAATACGGGTTCCCCACATCTGCAGGGATGGCAGCCAGGCACAGACAGGAGCCACGCAGTTAAGTGATGTGTGCTGATGAAGATGTAGGAAGAAGTGAGGGGGGGTGGCTGGAGCTCCAGTGGGCGGAGCCTTAGTGGGTGGGGCTGGCTGACAGATTATAATGAGAAGGTGAAGTTGTGTGTGTGTGTGTGTGTGTGGGTGGCCAGGGGCCTGTTGCTTCTACACATGCACAGCCCCCCCCCCCCCCATCCTCACAGAATTAGGGTCCCCCTGCACAGAAAGATGACGGGACGCCAACCCCAGTGAAAGGAGGACATGAATATTTCATTGTTCATGCTCAGTTTGATGTGCGACATGTTTCTGTTGTTTCTTGGTGGTGGGGGGGAGTTTATGTGCATTGTACTGTGTGGGGTTGGGAGGGCTGTGGGGTTTTGTGAAGTCGAGTGACTGGGATTGCTGAGGGTTTAGGGTGTGTTGTCTGTTGGGGGCAGGGCCAGCACTGCTGCAAGGGTAATATCTCTGCCTCTGTTGATAACTTTTAGTTGGTCCTTTGCATCAATGACCCTCCTGTAAAGAGGCTCAGAGGCAGATGGGACCCCCACCCTCCGGTGTTCCTGGAAACTGTCAGTATGATACCCCCCGTGGTTGCCTGTCCTTTCAGTTTATTAGCAATGTTTCATGTAATGAAGTTCTCTTATCTGGTGGACCAGCCGCCAAAGCAAGCAGAAATTCTCCAGCTTCTACCAAGCTTGTTAATCTGTTACTTGATTCCCTTAGGAAGCCCGAAAGAGCTGCACTTAATTGATATTTCCGTTTATTTAACATGCTACTGTCTGCCCACATATGTCTGTTTTTATAGTTTTATTTTCCTGTGGAGGTCTATGGTATTTGAAGGTAGCAGGGAGGTGTTCAGTAACAGGCAGGCTGATTTCCTCCCTAATACTTCATTGCCTGTAGTGTGTGTTCTACAACCTTTTGCATTTTGATAAGACCGAAGGAACTCAACCCAAAAGCATACATCTATCATAAACACTTAATGAGGGACCTTTAGTGAGGCCTCTGGAAAGGGCTGGATAGAGCTCTAAATAGTCTGGATAGATCCAAAAAAGGCCAAATAGAGCTGGAAAAATCTGGAAAGGGTCGGATAGAGTTGGAAAGGGCTTTCGTAGGGTTGTCCGTGACTTAGGGCGGGTGAATTGCTGATTCTCGGTGCCGTCCAACATTCCTTTCCCGAGTGCAGCTGAGTAGCTGTCGGGAAGGTGAAGAAGCTTTGTTGTTCCTCCTTTCTATGAACCGGGGTCAGAAGCAGGTCAAAGGGCATAGGTGAGAAGGTTAATAGAAAGTGTTCTGAACGGATGCCAGGACCTTGGCACTGCAGTTGGGTGTGAAACTGTGACACTCCCTGTACTTAGAGAGGGATATGACAGGAAGGGCCTGCCCCTCTGAGGGATACCCATGGGGTACTGACCCCCCCCCCCCCCCCCCAACTGTCCAGCAGGCTGAGAGACCCCTGTGAGGAGTGACATCATTTTATATTTATAAAGCAAAAATAAAAACTATGGCAAAACTGAACTTATTGGTAGATGATAACTTAAGTTAACTTATTATCTACCAATAGAGTCTCGCATAAGTTGGCGTTGTTGCTGCGAGTTGCGCCAAGAAATCATTTGCTTTTGCTCAATATAATCTCTGTGGAGTCCGAAATATTTCCGTATGGCGAAAGACGAATGCTTTTTCGTGACCAGTTCTTGTTCACTATTGTCTTTCTCACTCATTTTTGTAAAATTTCTCACAAACATGCCTCAATATCTATGAGCGAGTCACAGCAAGGATGAGAATGCTTATGACTGTCTTGGAGAGTGCATGCAAAAGCTGGGGGGTAAATTGTAGACCCTTTTAAAACATGCAGTAGGTAATATTGTTCCTTTTCAATCAGTAAAATCGCAAAGGTTGCTAAATTTTGTTTTAGGGAAACTTATTGATCTCTGTTTGGTAAATCTTATGGTGTAACCTCTCCCTGACTGGGTGAATTTGATTCAAAAATATTGGAACTATACTGCAAAATGATGTTGTTTTTTGAAAATACCATACACAGGCAGCCCCTGGGTTATGAACGAGATGTGTTCCTAATATTTCAGTCGAATTTGGAGGCAAGTCGGAACAGTACTAACAACACCCTGATCCAACTTTAAATGGTAGACGGCATTCTCTTCCCTTGACCTGACAAACCACTGAAACTACACAATGTTTTCCATTGCATTTAACTCACATTTTTAGTATAATAGGCTTCATGCCAGTCGGTTCAAGTACACATTGTCCGTAAGTCAGACATTTTTAACCAGGGGACTGAATGTATAATGTCTGGACAGTATGAAGGTATGAAAAAGCCTGATCTCAACCAAGCTGCTTCAGTCCTTGCGATGTAACAATTGCATATGCATAACATGCAATATTGATATTACCTCACACAACCGCAATAGACTCCCAATTTGTCTGTATGTTGCACTGCGTATGACCTGGTTTCTCCCTTAATACCTCTGTGTGAATGGTGTGATGATGAAACTGCTGTACAGAGGTAAGGTTCAGCTGACTCCCAGGCCTGAGGATGGAATGTGGGCCATCCCTATGTTCTGTTACTCTATCTGAGGACAAGTCATTTCCATGGTCTCGGTCTCTCTCCTGGAGGTCAGGCCATCCCCGAGGTCTCAGTTTCTGTCCTTGAGGATAGGCCATCCCCATGATCTCTGTCCCCAAGGATGGACCATCCCTGCAGTCTCAGTCTCTGTTCCTAAACGAGGCTGTATCAGCCTGTATCATGTCCCCAAAGATCTTTGTGGTCTTGGTCTCTTTCTCTGAGAATGCACCATCTCCATGGTCTCTGTCCCTACGTATGGGCTGTTCCTACGTTCTCTCTGTCTGTCCCCGAGGATGGGCCGTCCCCATGGTCTGTGACCCTGAGGACGGGCCATCTCTGTCCCAAAGGGCAGGCTGTCTCCGTGGTCTTAATGTATACCCCTGAGGAATGGCTGTTCCCGCAGTGTCTGTCTCTGTCCCCAAGGACAGACCATCCCTGCTGTTTGTCTTTGTCCCCAAGGATGGGCTATCCCCGTGGTCAGTGTCCCTGAAGATGGGCCATCCTCATGGTCTGTGTCCCAGAGGATGTCCTGTCCCCTTAGTCTCTGGCTCTGTCTCCATAGCTGCCGTCTTAAAGGTTAATACTGTTTGGACGGACCCTGCCGATCGCAGCATTCAGCTGTAATCGTGATAAGCCCTTGAGTCTCACAGCATCTGTTGGGGTGCTCTGTAAGTGACAGGGAAGCCAGGGACTCAGCTTGGGTGTACAGCCAGCAAGAGGTTTTAGGGTTGGCCAGGAGGGGCGCCGTCTCTGCTGGTTACACAAGCAAGGGCCTGCTTGTGTGGTTATACGAGAAGCAGACGACCTTCTGGCCTCTGCAGAGTGATCAGCTGGAAGGGAATCTGCCTGTGGGGGAAACTGTCTTGGCTCTGACGGTGTGTTTGTAATGTGGAGGGTCTGTTAGCTTGGTGCTGTGTGTGTATAGTGTGTGTGCTGTGTGTCTGTAGTGTGTGGGTTGTGTTTGTGTGTGTCTGTCTGCTTTCCCATCTGTCCTCTGCTGGTCAGACTTTCCCAGAAGCAGCCCACAGCAGGCCGGGTAATGTTGCAGTTACCGGTGACCACATTGTCTGGCCCAATCCGGTCTGCTCCAGTCCGTGCTCTTTGCTCTGCGGCAGCTCCGTGCTGGCGAGGCCACTGGGGACACACACGAAGTCCAAGATGCCGCACAAGGAACCTGACACTTCCCTCGAGAGTGTTTATCGCTATCAGTGTGAAGTTTCCCTTCCCAAAAATGAGCGAAAGAACAATGGAGAGCGGCGAGGGCTGCGGCGGCCATGCGGACGGGTGTCGGACCCGGACCTGTCTGCATCTTTCGGCCTGGTGACTTTGACGCTCTGCAGCCGCTCGTCGGTGTTCGCTGGCAGGCCGTGGAGAGGAGATGGCAGCACCCCATGTCTCCAGGGGCTGTGATGCTGGAGGATTTGATCGTTCTTCATGATGCCTTCTGCCTTGGCTGTGGCAGATGCCCGTGCGTGACGGTGAATGACCGCGAGTGAGGCTCTGCCTGGCTGGCTGGCTGGCTGACAGGCCTCGGTGGGTTTGTATTTACCCTTTGGAGCTCGGAGCACAAGGCTGGGAGTGGCCGGTCCAGCCTGGGGCTCGAACACGTGTCGGTGACTTTGAGACCGATCAGTTTCGTCTCTGTTTCCAGGTGCTGTGAGCGCCTGTTCTGTTGCACACACCATCCACTCAAATACACTGAACGGCTGGCTATAGCGGAAAGACCTCCAAAGAATTTCCATCTGGCTGCGTGTGTGCGTGTGTGTGTGCATGACCTTAGTTCCCGTTTGGAAACATCACGCCTGCTACAGGACGCCAGGGGTACATGGCGTTCGTCCAGACACTCTGTGTGTCAGGCCTCTGACCCCACCCCCCCCCACTGTCTTTCCAGGTGAGAGCTGTCAGGTTTAAATTACGTCTGATGTGCGGCTGCGCTTCCTGTTTAATTTAATCACTGGTCCAAATAAGCAGGTGTTTTTACTTTCTAATATGAACATGGAGTGGTTTGCTAGTCACATGACCCAGCATTGGTAATGAGAAAGAGGCATGCGTGTGTGTCCTGGAGCAGGAGGGAGAGCTGGAGAGAGCAGAGGCCCGTCTGTGTGAAGGCTGGCTTAAGATGGAGAACATCATAGTCGTCAGATGTGGCGGCTGATGGTCATGTCATGTTCCAAGGGTCTCAGGATGAGCTTTGACTGTGGTCCCTGTTTCCCCACTCTGTAGTACATCAAGATCCCGGCCCCATGTGCAGACTCTGCAGATGGATTCAGACTCTTCTCCTTCTACCTGTCCAGCGACAGCAAGGACAAACCACAAGCCAGCTTGGATTGCATTCATCAGTATGTCTCTGGGTAAGCAGTACCAGAACCCCAGCCCAGTTTGTCTAGCACAGGATGTCTCTGCTCAAACGTGGCACTGCTGTGGCCTGTGGTTTTTCCTCCTTATCATAACGGGTCTTTAATGCTCCGGTATTCGTTCTTCCCTCTTGGTGATGCCCTGGTTAGCACCCCCATGTGGGGGAGGAGGGCATTAAGCTTCCCCCATAGTATCCCGCCAACTGCACGCACACAAATGTCCAGAGCTCACAACAGCACCTGCTGTGAGGGCTGTAAAAAGCCACCCCCCCTATTTGTGTGTTAGCATGCGCAGCGCTTCCATAAACTCCACATAGCGTGGTACATAATTAATCAAGACAGATGAATTCCCTTCCTTTTATTGTGGGAAAACACCACCCTCACAGGCAGTCCTAGTGTTTAGCCTGTGCTGAAATGAACCCAAGGCATTCTGGCACCTCCGATCAATCTGCTAGTGACCTGTGGCTGGTGTACACAGACCAGAGCGCCTGTACTCCGGACGTCAGGCAATAGAACCTTCCGGCAGGCTGCCACTGGATACCACCGGTTAAATATTTCACAGGTCCGGTTATCCATTGCTTAGCCAACGCGTGGGCCCTCGTTAAAGCGCCACCTCAGACGGTATACGTCATTGCTCATTAATTACCTCCCTGGTGGACGTGTCCCGGCCCCCTTCTGGTTGCTCTTAGATGTTTTATCATTGATCCATCCAGGTCGGGCCATAACACTCTGCTGGGCACCAAATCATGGTTTCTGTGCCTGTCGTGACTGGAGGCACGCAAACTAGCTGATAATATAGTAGTTAAGGGCACCGTTTCATAACCTGATGGTTGTTGGTTTAAATCCCAAGAGAAGCCCTGCTTCAATACAGTGCTTAAAATGAATCTCCTTTGTAAAAACAGGACTGTGTAGTTGTGGGGAGATCCAGCTTAATAAAGGAAGGACATTAAGTGCAGCTTCAGACTGGCATGGCCGACTGACCTTGTTTTTCGGTGCGCAGTGAGGGCCGGGAGCAGCTGGAGGGTCAGGGCAGCATCCAGGACAAGATCACGGTGTGTGCCACCGATGACTCGTACCAGGTGACGCGCGAGCGAATGTCACAAGTGGAGAAGGACATCTGGAGCCGGTCGGCCATCGAGATCAAGCCTGGCTCCACATATCCCAGTAAGCTGTCTTCCAGTCCTGATTCTTTAATATTGGTTTGGGGTCTGCAGTGCTGGAGGGTGCCCTAAGCCAGGTGGGCATAGGTTTAAGTTAAATGCTCTGCATCTCTTTGCCTGATTAGCTATGTAATAACATTATTCCCTGACCAACCTATGACTCAGTCAGGTGGGGGAAATCACTCTCTGTCCTGAGAATATAGCTCCCCCTTCCCAGAGCATGTGAACAAAATAGACGGCCATGTACGTGTGACGCCCCCTACACGATGCCATCAGGGTGAGAATTTACCATGAATGAAACAAAAGCAAAATAAGGTTAAGCCTAGCTGACGTTTACCTGTGTTAACACAGTGGGAGCCCCTCGGAGCGCTCAGCGCGGCTTTCTGTGAGTGGGGCGCCACTCTGCGCTGGGCTCTACACTGAACGGGCCGTTTGCATTTGACCGCGGTGTCGCAGTTTACGGGAAACACCCCTCGCTGCTACATCAAGAGCAATTGGATGAATTGGATGATTGTAAACAAAGAAAGCGTCTCTCATAATGAGCCAGCAGCACTGTCCACGATTTAAACGCAAGCGCAGTGGGAACAGAACACACTCGTGTCCTTTAAGAAAGGAACAGTTGTAGCTTATTCAACATTACTGTAATTACCTGAAAATGTGTGAACAGAAATGCATTTTAATTCAATTTCAGCTGTACCTCACTGGGCCGAAACGTATCAATCTCACGGCCTGACGTTGTTGTCTGACGTTGAGTTTTTCAGGCCATATTCAAGTGGTAGTTCTGGATATGGAAATCTTTTTAGTTCACAGGGCTAACATTTGTGCACTTGGCAGATTACGCACATTCAGCTCCCCCCCCACTCCCCTCACCATCACCCAAAATAACTAATTTTACATCCAGCCTTACAGCTGGCCTCAGATTGTCTCAGGCTGAACTTTTTGATTTCGTGCTTCCAATAAATATTTAAATGTGAGCTTTCAGCGTTCCCTTTGGAAACGTCCCTGCAACACAAACATGTGGCGTAGTGATTAACAGCCCTCACCCCCCCCCCGTCTGCCGTGTCTGTGCTCTCCACTAAGCAGGGACCTCGCAATTGCGGGGCTGTTCAGCCATTGATGGTTCAGGAAGGGTAGGAGTTACGAGCTGGACTCGCATCCATCCGTCTGTGTTCCAGCCCCTAATCCTGGTCAGGGCTAATGAAATCTCTGGCTGAGTGTACATAACACACAATAAAATGTTCATCTTGTGTATTAACAAGAATAAGCACATAGTTGGAGTGCAAGGCAATTCTGCATGTTTAGCAAACTGTCAGTAAACACAAACGAGCAGTTCTTTGGAAAGACGAGTCACCCTGCACTGCCGCGCCCCCTTTTGACTATGTGGTGTGTCCATCGTGGTTAACTAACACAAGTAGTGGTCCCAGTCAGTAGCCAGTCCTGGTCCTGTAGTCGTCTACAGGGCTAGATTTCCTGCACATCGGGTGAAGTGTGTGAGCCCCCCGTAGCATGAAGAGGGTGAGGGCTCTGTTTAACATCTGAGGATGAGTGCTGTTCTTTTCTGATGGCATCTTGTAAGCTCCTCCTCTGGTCTCCTCAGATACAACACTCTGCTTTGCACTCTTGCTTCACTTTAGCTTCCCCAGGAGACGAAAAGTTTCGGAAAATAATGAGATTCAACAATCATTTGAAAATGATTTCCCTTTTAACCCAAGGGAGAGTGATGGAGAATTGTTTTGATTTGACTTGCAGGCAAGTGTGTACGGATCCAGAAGAGGCCAGCACCTCCCAGTGGGGCGGACGGCCCGCACAGACACTCCCCCAACGGCAGGAGGACCGGCGTGGGAGCCCCGGGGGGCCCAAGTGCTCTGCGGCCCCTTCGGGATCGCCTTATCCACCTGCTGGCCCTTAAGCCCTACCGCAAGCCGGAGCTGCTGCTGTGGTTGGAGAGGGACCGGGCCACCCCCAGGGACAAAGCCGACCTGAGCACCGTTCTGGAGGAGGTACAGCCTGCTGCCTGGGTGGACGGAGTCTGTGGGAAGGGGCAAGGCTATATGAGCAGTGGGTGAGGCAGACGTACAGGCCCAGGGTGACACAATGGTGCCTAAACAGGACATGACTTCAGAGTATCTTTCAGATGCCCCCCAAAACCCCTGCTGTTTCCATAGTGATGAAGAGTAGAACACATTCTTGCGTCAGTGCACTGGGTATAAACCCGTATTTATCTGTGGTTTGAATTTGTATACATGAGCATCACTCCTTTGGGGGGAATTCTGGGTAAATGCCAAGAGGGAATTGAGGAAGCTTCTGGTGGGACTGCTGGGATTATTTGCGCGCATGGTTGTGCAGATGAGCTGGACAGAGAGTTGGCTGTGACGTGTTTGGATACATGTGGGTATTTTTAATGACTTTCTCTCTTTTTGGGATGTGATAAGGTCAGGTGGAGACATCCTTTCTGAGGAAAATGTTGTGCTCCAAATTCATCATAAATTGTGAATAATTTAAGAGCATTGCTAATTATCCACATGTAATGACTGCTGGTGTGTTTGAATTATTCATCACAAGAATTTAATACCCATCTCGCCACTGCATTTTAATAATCTTTAATAGTTAGCCAGTGCAGATGCCGAGCTGATTGCGCTTGGGGCTTTCGCCGAGCGTGTTAGCCATGTGCTGAGCCCGAGAGCTGCTGTTTTCAACTCCGCTGCAGGTCGCCAAGCTGAACCCCAAGGACCAGAGCTTCACTCTGAAGGAGGAGCTCTACAGGCAGGTCCAGAAGGACTGGCCCGGATACCAGGAGGAGGAGCGACAGCTTGTCCACAGGCTGCTGACAAGGTCGCGTCCCTCACTATTAGCGGTAGCAACATCTCTGACGCGGCTGTACTCACAGTTAACATTAGCACCATCACACATGTGGCTTCCTTTACCTGTAACATACACCACAGCCGCTGTAGCTTCCTTACCATTAGCATTAGCAGCATTGCTTACATTGCTGTACTCGGTTAACATTAGCGTCATAGCCTCTAGTTTCCTTACTATTAGCATTAGCAGCATCGCTGTCATGGCTGTACTCACAGTTGGCATCGGCAGCACAACCTCTGTAACTTCCGTACTATTAGCATTAGCAGCATTACTTGCATGGCTGTACTCACAGTTAGCATTAGTGTCGTCCCCTGTACAGCCTCCTTTACTATTAGCATTAGCAGCATTACTTGCATGGCTGTACTCACAGTTAGCATTAGTGTCGTCCCCTGTACAGCCTCCTTTACTTTTAGCATTAGCAGCATTACTTGCATGGCTGTACTCACAGTTAGCATTAGTGTCGTCCCCTGTACAGCCTCCTTTACTTTTAGCATTAGCAGCATTACTTGCATGGCTGTACTCACAGTTAGCATTAGTGTCGTCCCCTGTACAGCCTCCTTTACTATTAGCATTAGCAGCATTACTTGCATGGCTGTACTCACAGTTAGCATTAGTGTCGTCCCCTGTACAGCCTCCTTTACTTTTAGCATTAGCAGCATTACTTGCATGGCTGTACTCACAGTTAGCATTAGTGTCGTCCCCTGTACAGCCTCCTTTACTTTTAGCATTAGCAGCATTACTTGCATGGCTGTACTCACAGTTAGCATTAGTGTCGTCCCCTGTACAGCCTCCTTTACTTTTAGCATTAGCAGCATTACTTGCATGGCTGTACTCACAGTTAGCATTAGTGTCGTCCCCTGTACAGCCTCCTTTACTTTTAGCATTAGCAGCATTGCTTACATGCATGTACTCAGAATTAGGGTGTCCTTCCTTGCTGTTAGCATTATAATTCTCTGTTG
This sequence comes from Brienomyrus brachyistius, assembly GCF_023856365.1. Lineage (NCBI taxonomy): Eukaryota > Metazoa > Chordata > Actinopteri > Osteoglossiformes > Mormyridae > Brienomyrus > Brienomyrus brachyistius. The sequence goes on along the minus strand of NC_064545.1, from coordinate 11,394,528 downwards.
TACATGTCCTAGAGTTTAGCATTAGCATCACAGTCCACGCAGCTGCCTTTTGTTTTCCACGATACACACAGTTGCTGATACTCCGTTAGCAGACCCCTGCACGTGCCCCCGTGGCAGGAGCAAGTGCTCGTGTTTACACCGGAAAATGCAGTTATGCGATGCATGCAAGGTTTTGGTTTATCCATGCAAGTCTAATCAGTTACCCTCGTCCCACAGAGTCACTTTTCTGGCAATTAAATTTGTGTAGCCTGTGGACTGCCTCATTTCAGCTGGAATCAAAGTTACTTTTCAGCAGACAGACTGGTGAATTGCATGTCAGAGCAGAGGAGTGGTGAAAAATCACAGCTCCAAAGAGCAAAGCTTAAAATGAGTCATTTTACAAGCGTAAACTGGACCCCCCCCCCACTAAGCAGTTCTGGGTTTAGGGTGATCACTCTTCTCCAGTTACTGTCCAGGCGAACGTCCTGGAGCTGATTTCTAAGCCTCCAATGTGTGTGTGTGGATTATATTTATGTTGCATTATACGGACCAAATGTTCCCCACAATATAATGAAACCTGTAATTTTGAAGATTTTGGGACCTTTTCAGGCTCCCACAAATATCTGTGAATGCAATCAAACAACTAACAATGCCAAAAGTCTTGTACTTTGTTTGGTTACTTATGGTTAAGGTTAGGGCTGGGCAGGGGTTAAGGTCGTCATGTTGGGATAGAAATGAATGATGGAAATGAGTCCCCACAAAGATACCATTAACAACTGTGTTCTTGCCTGTGCCTGTGTGTGTATGAGTACTGCAGTAGCTTTGTCTTCCATTGGTTTAGTACTGTGATTTGATTATCTTGAACTCCTAATTCCTAATTGTCAGTTAATTCTCCCGCATCGCTCCCTCCCCAACCACCTCAAACAGTCCGTTGATGATTCCAGAAGATTAATTCTCAGAAATGTCACTGGAGACGTCTCTTGCTTTTGATTACATTGATGCCCTGGGGCCAGCGACTTGTTTGAATAATCAGTTTCCCTATGCAAGCTCCTCTCCATCCTCTCCTTTAGAGAAAGGTAGAGTCTGTCCATCGAGAGTGACTCTGAGTAGTGGGTGCTGTAACACGGCCGAGGAAGTTGCAGGAAGCTGATTGGCCTTCTAGTGGTTGAGGGTCCTTGTGGGGAATCATGTGACCTGTTTTTTGTTACCTGTTGATGGGGGCCTGGTCTGGCACCTGGAACAACCTGTGAACAAACTGTTTACTGTAGTTGGAGACACATTCTGGAAGGTTCTCTGAGACCATTAGGGCCATGCGTGCGTGCCTTGTTCTGGTTATGTTCAGCCAGGACCTTGGTGGATTTGGAAAAGGGAGGGGAATTGCTTATTGTCCGTTTGTGGTCCTTAGCTACTGCCTCACATGCCGGACTCCGGCCGGGCCGTGAGGAGCGTGCCCTCCCTGCCGGCACAGCCTGAATCTCTCCTTGTTCTCCAGAAAGCTGCAGGGCAGCAACCAGTGGAAGCCGCCGCAGCCGAGCCCTTCATTCCACAGAGCCCCCGGGGACGCCCCCTCTCCCCCCGGCTCTGTCAGGAATCTCACAGCGGTGAGTTTCACACCCCGGGGCAGAGAGAGAACTGCCCCTTTATGTGCACTCTTTATTTTTCTGGCATCGCAGCAGGCGTGTAGGAAGCCGGCTTGGTTTATTTTCCGAGGGCTGTGATTCGCGAGACCTGCAGCTGGCCGGACACTCACTGTCTCTCTTGTCCAACAGAAACGCTCTGTGCCTTCTGACACACCCGACACCCAGGGCCACAAGAAAGCCCGGCCTGAGCATGGGCCCCAGGCTCCGCTCACCTCCGCAGGCGAGGCCCTGGGTTCTTTTGCCAGCCGCGGGGGCCCCGTCCCACCTGGCTTCGATGCTCCCCAGCCGTCACAGAGACCTGCCAGCCAGAGCGAGCTCTCCTCGCCAGCTCACCGTGGCTCCGCCTCCTCCGCCTTACCCAGCACAGAGCCGCTACCACCACCGCCAAGGCCTGACCCGGGATTGACGGACGACGTGCAGCCTGTGGGCGGCCTGCACAGGAAGAGGAAGTCCAAGAAACACAAGGAGAAAGAGAAGGAGCGTGTGAAAGATGGGAGCCAGAGGCCGGAGATCAGCCCGGACCTCAAGCGAGGCTTGGAGCCCCTGGACGGTAGGAGACTGCCGAACACCGGTAGGGAATGGGCTCACGCCCACAATTCTGCCATCGCTGTACACATGCAGGCGTGTGAGGCAACTGTTAGTGAAGATAATGATGGAAAGCCAGGGAGCACTGTAACCCCCCTCCCCCTCCAGGCAGTAAACTTGCAAAACTGGTTTTTAAAGTTGTATTTAAAGGTGCAGGAACCCGCCTCCCAAGGTCTACATCTGTCATATGCAGTGTCCTGTATGTGTGTGTGTGTGTGCGTGTGCTTTCGCATGCAAATCTGTAATTATTACATTCAACTTTCTTCGGTCCCCACAAGGATAAACCTCAGTTTTAGAGAAATCTTTTTTTTTTTTTTTTTCTTTTTAATACAATCCCAAAAAAATCCCAAAAGACTTGTACTTAGGTTAGGGCTGGTTAGGAGTTAAGGTTTTCATTGTTGGGATTAGGGTTTTGCCCATAGAAATGAACGGTCCTCCAAAGATATGAGTACAGGTCGTGTGTGTGTGTGTGTGTGTGTGTGTGTGTGTGTGTGTGTGTGTGTGTGTGTGTGTGTGTGTGTGTGTGTGTGTGTGTGTGTGTGTGTGTGTGTGTGTGTGTGTGTGTGTGTGTGTGTGTGTGTGTGTGTGTGTGTGTGTGTGTGTGTGTGTGTGTGTGTGTGTGTGTGGATTAGGTTTATATTATTTTGTGGGGACCAAATTAATGGAGAGTGTCCACAAAGATATGTGTGTTCGTGCGCACACACGTGCCCCCCAACCCCTGCCCCCACATCCCCTGCCACATTTCATGATGTTCTGTTAATGAGTGCTGACTGTGTGTCAGCCGTCCTGTAACCCCCCCCCCCCCCCCCCTTCCTGGCCGCCTCTGTCTGCCGTGATGGATGAGTCCGCCCGCCCACCCTTATCAGCGCGTCACATTCTCCTTGACAGCTCAGATATACTTTTTTTTTTTTGTTTATCTGTCTCCGCCTCCAGGCCATGAGGGGGCCAGCGAACCGGCTTCCCCAGACACCCCCACAGAGATCCCAGACTACCTGATGTGAGTGGGGCCGTTGTGTGGGTGGGGCCGTTGTGTGGGTGGGGCCGTTGTGTGGGTGGGGCCGTTGTGTGGGTGGGGCTGGTGTGTGGGCGGGGCCATCTGCTGTCACCATCGTGTTACTGTCACATACAATGTCTGTACAAAACAGGCATCTCACTGTACCCTGAATGATATGTTCACGCTTGTGTGCATGATAGAGATGCAGTTTCTTGCTGAGCTTCCTAACAGGTGTCTGATTAACTGAAGCAAAGAATATATTCTACACAGTTCTGCTTTTATAAATGGCTGTGGGAAGAGAAATCCCCATTTCTCCATCTGGTCAAACAGACGTGTGTCAAATCGCAAAATTCCCTTTCATGCCTACCTAACCAAGAAGGCCTGCCCACTTACTGTAACACTCCCATGTGCTGTCAGCCTCTTCTAGGGCCATCTCATTGTTTGAAATGCTGCAGTCGCCATTTTTAAATGGAAATGCACCCAGGAATTCACTTTGCTATTGGCAATATTAATACAAAAAATCGTACCTTGTACCGTTTCCAGCCACCTGTCGTCATAAAGCCTGCCGATTAGTGCGCAGTGGGGAGCAGAAATCCAGAAAATAAATGGAGAAATTTAAAAACCGCCCATTAGGTTGCATATATGTATTGAGAAAGACCCGTTCAGAGAAAGAAAACATGTGCTGCAGTGTCTCAGTATCTTGAGCCCTGAGAATCCGTCTCTGTGGCAGAGCTGTGCTGCTGTGGACGGTGTAGGGCTCCTGTGTGCCCCATCATTACTGCCACCTGCAGACCAGAAAAGTCATTGCGCTGTCACTGAACAGCTCTTGATTTCAAAGCTGATATGGTAACTGAATAACAGCTGAATATAACCCCCCCCCCCATTCTGTTTACACATAAGTAAACAACTCATTTTTATCTTGTGTCACTGTTGTAAACTGTAATATTTGGACAGTACGATTCATCTTTCATATGCCCTTAGACATATTTACGTTCCGTCTTGCTTTAAAAACTGAGTGGATGCTTGAAACAAAAACAGGCATGGGACATATCTCAGAACAATCTACTTCTGTGACATCGTATCGGGCTAAATGTATATTTTCCACGCAGCCTGTGGCTCTGCGGGCTGGGACTCGGCAGGGTGCCAAGTGAATTGGCCACGGTCAGCAGTTATTGTACCCTTGGGCCCCCTGAGAGAGGCTCTTGGCCTCCCAGAGACTGGCTGACCCTCAGTTCTCAATTCTGTGTCACTTCAGATAAAAGCATCTGCTCAATAAAATAAAATAAAAATATTTGAATGCAGAATTCATGTAATTTCTATTGTATTTTTTTAACTATGGAATGAAATACATTAGGATTAATTCCCAATGATGATAATTATGCACCATTTTTTTTTTTATATAGTCAGGCTCTGAATCTTGATCTGGAAGCTTTATTGAATTTTTTTCCCCATTTTTATCATGGTGAACTGAAAGTGGGGGCTCGCATATTCCTGAGTTGGAGCATACTTTCTGAGGCCTGGGCTCAGGGTGCCTGAGCACTTACCCAACACAAGAGAGTTCAGGATGGGGAGCGGATGCCATCACGCCCCTTAGCTACGCGGGTCGCACGGCTCTGCTGCTTCTCATGAATCATTGCTGCCTCCCAACTCCAAAGAGAGGTTTGCAGATGACTCATCTGGCTTGGTAGCTTACGTCACCCCCCCCCCCCCCCCCCCTTTCCCGTCAGAAATTACATCGGCATCACGGAGCTGGAGCAGCGCCAAAGGTACAGCGACGATTTCTGCGCTGAGTACGAGGAGTACAGGAATCTGCACTCGCGCATCGGCAGCATCACGCAGATGTTCATCCAGCTAGGCTCCAAGATGAAGAGCCTGTCGCCCGGCACGAAGGAGTATAAGGTACGCCTTTGGGTGGTGGAGGTGGGCATGCGGGGGAGGGCTGCTGCCACCTGGTGTCCCTCTAAACACACTGTCGTGTCTCTTTCAGGTTATGGAGGTTCAGATCCTGGACAAGTACAGGAAGTATAAGAAGGTGAGGCATTGTGGGTAGGGTGAGTCAGGGCTTGTAGTGCATAAATATCGGTAAATATCACTGCATGCCGTTTTAGGTTACAAATGAAATAATTTGCCGATGCTCAGAGTCGACACGTCACGTGTTTGTTAAGCTGACCGCACGCGGTTCTTGCCATTTCCTCCCGATGACCTTCACTGGCTCTGTGCTACTCCGCAGAAGTTCCCCGACTACCGAGAGGAGAAGAAGCGCTGTGAGTACCTGCACCGGAAGCTGTCGCACATCAAGGGGCTCATCTCGGAGTACGACCGCTCGCGTGCCGCCTCCTAGCCACGGACACTGACCACCGACCTGTGATTTTCAAGGACCTCCGCTCACGTATCGACCCTTTGTGTAGTATGTGGATTGGTTAGCGTGTGAAGTCTCGTTCTTGGCCAAATTTTTCCTCTTGTAGCTGGAAAATAAAATGCTTCTGCAGGCTACCGTTAATGGTTACAGGCCAGAGCGTCGCGCTGCTGGGAGTGTCGGAGCCGCCATGCCTGGGGCTCTGCCGGCCAGACGAGCTTCTCTTATTCACATGTATTTATCCGGAAGCCCTGATGCTGAGGCCAGCGATAATGAAGGTGACTCAGATCTCTGACGTATGAGGATGAATACAGTCTGCTGCCTTGTTTCACCCACTGCCAAACCGCTCACTGGCCATGCTTAGAATAATCAGAAGGAACCAGTAGCTGGCCGGGATTTTTGATGGTGCTTCTTCATCTTACCTGTGATAGGCCGAACTTGCAAGGTGAGCGAGGCTGAATCAGTTACCGTGGAAGCCTGAATTGGAGACCGGCACGCGCGTCTCACTCTCTGAGCACCCAAATTCCAGGGTTTCGCTTCTCATCTCACATAAACGCATATTCAAGCATTTATTTTTCAGGCAGATTTAGATTTTTTTATTTTTTATTTTTTATTTTTTTTTACTTCCGGGTCGCTGTTCATCTCAAACACCTGTGTGTTTCTGCTGTGATTTCATTCCTTGTAACACTAATAGGGACACATTTGGTCAGGCCAGTGGCGAGGGTTTTCTGCGGGGGGTGGGGGGGGGACATTCTCTCCAGGCCAGGTCAGTGGCTGCTATGGGACTTGCTACCCCCCCTGTCTGATGAAGCCCAGCTCACCCCCATCCTGACTGTGACAGGCTGTCATTTTCTGTCACCCCAGTGTTATTGATTTACTGCAGCTGGCCACTGGTCTGCAGGACCCCCCCCCTGCCGTCCGGATGCAGTATCCCCTCGGCATTCGGCTCTCTCAATGCTCAGGCTGTCTGCCCCTGGGCTTCCGATGTTGGTGGGGGGGGGTGTCAGGCCTGGACTGGTTCAGGTCTGAGATGCAGCAGCTGGGGGGTGATGGATTTGCCAAAAGGACGTGGTTTCTGTCCTGAAGCCAGTGGAGTAAAGTTTCTGCCCATGTGCTATTGTCTGTCCATTTAGATGCCTTAAATAAAGCAGACCACATGAAACTACTACTATTACTGTACTTGGCTATAGCTCACCACTTGAATGTGCTCTATTTCAGTCTTAAATGCCAGTGTCCTCCTCTATACTGCTGTGTCTTGGTCTCAGCCACACTATCAATCAGTGTGGGCACTTTTCTATTCTTTAAATGGGAGGGGGAAAGGCCTGGGATTTTTTTCCCCCGAGTTTTATGCATGTGTACTGTGTTCCTCATATAGACTGTGGTTTCTGCAGTAGAATGGGTTCATTTCGCTCCTGTAAATGTGCTTTAAATGCTTCGATTCATCTGATTTCTGCCGGAAAAGGGTTCCAGAATCAAAAAAAGTGTAACTAAAAAAAATGTTTTTTAGGGTTAAGGTTTTTCTGTGGAGTATTAGATGTATGTTGTTGCTTTTCTCGTCAGAAAGCGGGGCCGTCGAGGGTGTATCTGCCTGATTTGCTGGCCGATTGGGGCTTGTGTGCTGCCATATGTAACATAGCCGATAGCCGCAGTCTTAGAAGATGATAGATTTGACTCCATCGACGATATCTGCTGTTTATTTTCATCTTAATTTATTTCCTTTTTAGATGTACACGGCCCGTGCCGCCAGTCGGTGGAGTCGGATCTGCGTATAGGTGTCAGGTACGCGGTGGCACCTTTGCCGACCTGGGTCACTGGCTTGGGGTGACGGTGCACTGGTACTATGGTACCTTGTACCGTTTCAGCCATCTGTCGTCATAAAGCCTGCCGATAGTACGCAGTGGGGAGCCGAAATCCAGAAAGTAAATGGAGAAATTTAAAAACCGCCCATTAGTTTTCTTGCCGGTTTTGGGTGAATGTGCCTTCTGTGGGGTGGGGTGGGGTGAGGTGCAGGAGTGTTAATAACTCGGGTTTTACCTGTTAAGTGGGACCAAGTGAAATGCATTTGAATGCGTGTCATATACGGAAGAAAATGTGTGCACTCAAATGCATCGTGTCTCTAAATTGCATTTTACAAATGCCTGATACTTGTGCAAACCTGCAGCTTTTAAAGAAAGGTGATCCATGGAATCTCGCTGCAGAACTGTTGAGCGTGTCTGTACTTTTTCCAATGCAAAAGAGTCACTTTTAATGAACTGAAAATGCGCGAACAAAACAAATCTATCGTTTAGGGAATTCTCTGTTTAATCTTTTTGTGGTTTCTTTTTCTTTTGATGTAAGTACATGTCTTAGAAATGTGAAAAAAAAATCTGGTATATGTCTCTGCGTTTTGTCCTATTTGTAGGAAAGATTTGTGTAAGAAATAATTTATTGTAAGTTGTTTTTTCCCCCGTTTTCCCTTTGCACAACCTTTTCAAAAATTTTCAAAGCTGACCGGACTTCCCTGTATAGAGGGAAATGGGATATTTATTTTTGCAAACATCTCATTCAAAGGCCATATATCACCAACCACTCTAAGTTTGGGGGAAAATACAGTGTATTTAATGTCTTAAAAAAAATAAACGTCTTTTCATCAGCTGTGGTTTCTCTTGTTATTTGATGACTCCACCAGATGGCAGTAAGGAATCGGTTTAGGACGGAGGACAGACGCCTTAAATGGGATTTCAGGTGTTTAGTCTGTAGAAAGGTGTTTGCTTTTTAATTCATTAACCTATAGAATCGCTTCAGTCTATGGAATCTGGAAAAATAAGAAAAATGGGCTAATTAAACAGTGTTAATCTGTGAGCCTCTGCCCTTTTTCGGGCTTTGGACCTGAGATTTACTGCATCCCAACTGCTGCTGCTGCCCGGGAGATGAACTTTGAGAATCGATGAAGTAAAGAGCGGCAAGTAACCAAAATGTCCCTGAATGTTTTCACACTGAAGAATTTGGGTAGCGGGTGCCTCTTTGAGCAACTTTCTGCAAGCGAAGCCGGTCACTGGCTGATTGCTGATGACCCCTGGCATAAAACAGGCATGCTTACATCCCTGTTACGGGCAAAAAATGTCTGTCAAGTAAAGTAATAAATGCTGAGCTGTCAAGGTGCCAATTGAGGCAAAAACACTCCTCGGCTGAGCTTCCAGTGATTGACCAGAAGCATGTAGAAGGCTTGTAAAGGTCATTATTAAGCAAAAGAGTAACATAAACCTTGATTAAACACATGATGTTTGTGATCAGAAGTGCTATAGCTTGCCATTAAATGGGCAGATTCAAATGAAGCGCACAGGTATCGCAGCGTAAAAACATCTGATTCTGATAAATGGCTCCCAAGAGAGAACTGAAAAAGAAACAAAGTGTGATTAGACAAATGAGAGAGAAATGGGGAAATGAAAACCCAGCACAGCTAAAAGCAGCAAATGCCAATCCTATCATTAATCATAATACCTAATTATCTAAGGGTGAGGAAGCCTGGGGGCTGTATCATTTAAGCCAGATGACGTGCCAGATTTAAGGTAGTCTGGGCAAAATGTAAGTGAACACAGTCATTTAAACTGGGGTACCTTAAATCTGACGAGTTTCTGACTAAAGACGAAATCCAGCTTCCTGTTGCAGGCCCCCGATCTCCGACAGCTAGATTGTAATGGGAGCACTGATGCTTACTATGCAATGGTGGTGAGATTATTAGCATGTTGATGGCCACTGTCTATTTTAACTCAATGGAAATTAACGTAAGCCACCAGAAAACTGCATGTTGATTGGCCAGAGCATGATAATCCCACCCACCAGGGATCTGAGGCCTCACCCATCACATCACTTGGGCGTCATGCCCAACTTGCACTCTGATGCTTGTGTTATTTTTGAGTTCGGTATTTTCGTAGAACATAAGTGTGCAACTTTCCTCTTGCAGTCCAAAAACATGTATTTGGATTTATTGGTTTCTTTGCTTTGCTGGTAGAATACGATTCTGTGTGTGAGTCTGTGCTCTTTGATGGACTCTTATCACGTCTGGGAAGCCCTCTGCCTCGTGGCCAGTGCGTGCTGGGAAGTACTCTGGGCTCCCCACAATCCTACAAAGGATACATTTGAAATGGATGAAAGCTTTACATTTGTTAGCACTCAGCATTTGTTCAATTTGGAGAGAGATGAAAAACAAAGATTTCTTTTCCTAAGAAACGGAGTCCAATTCACCAAATGCACAGCTTGACAGGTATGGCCGTTGGAATTCTCTACAGCAGCGTTTCTCAACCTGGTCCTTGGGGACACCCAGACCGTCCACGTTTTTACTCTTTCCCTGACGGGACCTGGGAGTAATAAAAGACATGGACCGTCTGCGGATCCCCGAGGATCGGACTGAGAAGCGCCGCACTAAAACGCCATTTCCCCAGAGGTGACAGTGCTGTGTGACTGACACTCCTCTCCCTACAGACAGAATCTGAAAGCCCTGCTCTACAGGTTCTTTCAGCTGAGCCTGGAAGGGGACGCGCATTGTCATTGAGGCTCAGAAGCCGGGCTGCTTGCCTTCAGACTCCTAACTGCTCTACCTTTTTTGAGGTACGTCCACTGTACTGGTGTCTCAGTGTGAAGGAGGTATGAGTCTATATACTTTTAGCTTGCTAACTTGGAATAATCAAGCTTTTTTTTAACGTAGCTAATCAGGCTGTACCTGGGGCTCCGGTAAGATTCCATTGAATCCATAAGGATTGTCAGTATGTTTAAAAGAAGGAGTCACTCTGGCAACCAAGCAGATAAGCCTGGTTCTCAGAGTATTTATTACATGGGACAGTCAAAATATTACACAGGTTTGCAAAATTTAATCACGAACATCACAAACATCAAATGTGCCATAATGGAAACACGTAAGTATAAGATTTAAAAGAAATTGAATTAAAATTCAACAAATTACACAACTTCTTAATGTAACTATTGTTCTAAATAAATTTAGCATGGAAAATATTGTCAATCAAATATTTTTAAACATATGTAAAGAAAATTACTTTACATAATCATTGATTGACATAACTTCTCTAGTTTTTGATGCTTTAGTTTTTCTTTGCCCCACAACTTGGTTTGTACCGGCATCCCAGCCTCCCTGGTGCCTCCTCTCCAAGTCCTGATGAAGTCTTTCACTCTGCTCTTCACTCACCACTCCAAGGTATTCAGGGGAAAATTACAAATGCGAATCCAGAAAGTCAACTTTGAGACTCATCGCAACCCAATTCCTTTAAGTTAAATAATACATTTTCACAATTTCTTTATAATTCGGATCTTTATTGTTACCTAAAAATGTAGAAATAACTTATTTCAGCTGTGCCTAAGCCCTTCCCAGGTCTATCTGTGCGCCATCAGATTTTGCATCAGAGATTAGTTTTCTAATACCAGATCCAACAAAAATGCTTTGAGTTTAACCTGAGAAAAAACTGGGAGCTTCCAACACAAAAAGATTAAACAGGCTCCGTTTTCTAATAGAGATTTGACAAACTGCTTCTTAAAACAAGCTCAATGTGAAGTGGTGATGTCAGGACTTCTGATCCACCAGGCTTGGCCTGACTGCTTTTGGCACCAAGCTGAAGCATATTCTCTTATAATAATATGTTAGAAAAAAATCAATTCAATTCAAATACTGAAATTTAAATAGTGTGAAAACAATAAATAAAAAAGCCTTTATACAGTCAGATTAAGGTCAGACCTGACAGTTTGCCATAAAGCCTCTTATGAAAATTTGGGTTTAAATTCAATGACGCACACACTACTTTGTGACACTTGTGAGACCGTCGCATAGCTTCAGCAGTTTGTTGGCTAAAGGTTCAGGAAAAGTACCGTATGCGGTCACTTATTACCGCATATTTATTGTGTTCTGTATCTTTTTTTCTGTGATTTTCGACGTACCTACAAATTTGACAGACGTAGAGAACAGAACTTATTTGTGACCTGGGGACTGTAACTGACAGCTAAAAAATACGTATCATGAAAAATGTTACGTGATTGAGAAAGTGTTCAGCAAGTTCAGAATTCAGTATCCAAAAATACGTAAACACAATGCATACCTGTGTTAGTGGGGTTTAATGATGGTCGGCAGGTAGTAGTTTTCATTAAATATCCAAAATCTGAACTGCAACTATGTGCAGCTAAATTTTGATTTTTGAAGGGGGGGGGGGCATTTATCTAGATGTACAAAACATTTCCAGATGAAAGATGAATCAATTTAGAAATTTTATTAAAGTTATTTAAATTGTCTTATTTAAATAATCTAGATCATGATACATACACATCCATCTTCAAAAAAATAAGGTTAGCATTTACATGAAAATACTGACTAATCACAGCAGGATTCCAGGTCATTAAACATGTACGTCACACGTTCTTTACAAAGTCGCTGCTCAGGCTCGGAGCCACGTAGACCGTTCTTTACCTTTCTGAAACTGCAAAGTAGTCACCGTAACATGCAAACAGTTGAATGAGCATCTGTCTTTGCAGAATAGCAAACTTTTAATTTTTTGAGACAAATTATCTTAAAAAAAAAAATAATAATAAATCTGTCAATCTCCCAACAAATCAAGTGAGAAAAGTGATACGACTGCAGACTGGTGCAATGGAGACAGACACGTTTGGCTGTATATGAACCATAGGCAGTTCAGGACCAGTCACAATTACCAGTGAGCCAGTGAAAACAGGACACCCCAAAATGTGTAGATATGTGCGTTAGGAGGCTTGCATAAATCAAATGCTCCCAACAAAGTAGCCACAGTTAGTCATTTTCCATACAGTAGTTTTGTGTTTGAAGCACAATGTACCTGCCGGTACAGTAAGTTAATCCACAAGGCCAACCGCATGCTTTAGCCTGGCTTCCTCTGTAAAAGATTCAAGATTTATTTCCTTACCTGTTTAATATCGTAATCTGCCTGTGAATCTGTGCTACTGCTCATTTTCATGAAAAAGTGCTTCATCTTTATCACATCACTGAATATCTCCCTGTACGCTAAATAGGGGATTTTCACCATTTTAGCCACACAGTATTTTGTCAAAGGAATAATAAGTTTTATTGCTCCCTATGCTGGTTTCCCCATCTGGTCATTAACTGAGGCGCCGAAACACAGCAGCTCATTTTCTTCAAGTTTCTAACAAAAGTACCACTGCCAGATCAGTTTGATTATCTGACTTTTGTCAGATTTATTGACGTTAGTCCTAGACACACACTGAAAAGTAATCCCTCGTGAATAAGAAAATCGAGCTCTTGCACCAGTAATAGAGCCGCCGGATGAACACGCTGCCGTGAGGAGGTACGATCGGAGCAGAGCTGACCTCTGGAGGTCTTGGTGACGGGTGCGCTGCACCATCAAGGCTTCAGCTTCAGACGGGGCTCCAGCAGCGTTAATATTCCTATGAGGGAGGACAGCAGGCCACACAGGCCCACCACACCGGCGCTGCTCCGGTACACGCCCAGCCGGTCCAGTGGGATGAAGAGGTCACACATGTTTTTCACCACGTCCAGGGCCACCGCTGGGCTGGCCCACAGCACCTCCATCAGGTTGGACGGAAGCACGGACCCTGGGGGTTGGCAGCAGGCCGAGCCGTTATCGGTGCTGCTGGGAGGTGGGGGGGCCTGGCGGCAGCGCTGCTGCCCCCGGGCATAGTAGGCGGCCAGCCGGGCCAAGACGTAGGCGTCCCGCAGCAGGCTGAGCAGCAGGCTCAGGAGGTAGCAGTAGGAGGCGCGAAGGCCCCACCGCTCCTTGTCGAGCCCAAGAGCCAAGCCCACGGCCCGGGCCCACAGCACGTTGTCACACACAAAGTAGAGGGCACGGCTGAGGTGGGCGCCGGTCAGGCACAGCTGCAGCACCGGGTCCGTCAGCTGCAGTGCATGGGCCGCCGCGTCCACCGAGCTCACGGTGTTCCCCAGCCTGAACACTGAAGGGGAAGAGAGGCATGCTGGGAAACGCGAATGACAGCGCGCATGGAGAACCCAGACGTGGACGCGGCTACTCAGACACACGGGACGCTGTCCTTAAGAGAGCGGACTGCCGGCCAATCAAAGCACTTTCAAGGCAATTCCCCAAATAAAGCTTAATATCCATTTGTTCCTCTTTTCTAGACATGCAGAAATTGTTCAGCATGTTTAAACATCCTTCTTTCCCAACTGCCTCCTTTAATCTGCTATTTCTGCCTGGATGAGTTTTAAACGTGTTACACAATAGCATTTTGGCTGCCTTGTCCTGACATACCTTGGCAAATGTGCTGGCAAGTCATATTTCTGCCTATAATATGATAATATGATTTCTGTACCTGCCAAAAAACAAACAGTGGTAGAGACTGGAACAATTTACAAAAGTTGCTGATTATTTTAAGTGTAACTAGCACTGAAATGCGTCTCCACTGTACGTCTCATTTTACACCCTTGCTTGGTTGTCCGCCAACATCATTCCTACCATACGCCGGACACCAAGAAATGAACAGCTTTTGGAAACTTACGGACAGCTTCAGGCTGGCCGGTTCACTGATTACCATGAGGGTACATAATACTTGTTGCAACTGGCTGCATATGCTACCGTACTCAGAACATTCATTTTACTTCATTTAAAAGAGTTTTCACTCAGCATGCTTTTAAAGCCTCTCATTACAAATGAGAACAAATAGCTAGGCATCAAAAACAGAAGACTGCCCTCACTCTCAGTTTCTGACTGGCTTAAACAATGTCTCACAGGCTGAGCCAAACCTTTGGCTGTGGAAAGTAAGAACGAGCAATAAACTTTACTTAAGTTAATTTGTATCATCCTTAGCTATCAATAAGTAACAACACAACAAGCAGGGAAACAGATTAGCTATTTTAGTTTTAAACCGTAGGCACGCGCATGCTGCCACAGTACTGGCACTGCATTACCAGCAACAACCAGAGGGGGTGCTGTAGCACCCTCACCACACCTACACTACTGGACTTCATCCATCACCTTAGGAAAGCTCGGTCATGTAGATCTATTCAAGTTCCAACGGCCATACACGCCTAGGTCATCTACACTACGTTACCTTTTGCCTATATCCTATGTACAGAAGCATAACCCAGTTGGGGCTATCACTTTTAATCTTAAATAATTCTGAATAGGGTAGAATTTGCTGAGTAGAGATGGGTGGATCTATCACAGTATAATCTTTCTGAGGGTATAATTTATATTCTGGCGTATTCAACGGCCCACAAAAGTGCTGGCTCCCTGAATGTGCCACAGTGTCCATGCCCTTCCGACACCGCTGCCTACGTAAACATACTTACGCTTCCTCCCGGCGCTCAAGCTGGACTCCAGATTTCGCAGTTTTTCTGCTAATTCTTTCTTTGCAGCATTATTTCGTATCAAGTACTTAACGCATGCGCATGCGTACTGCGCTGCCCTGGAAAGAGGCACGTCTAATTACAATTTCTCCAGAAACATGCACAAACAAGACAACTCCAAAACAGATCCAAAGAGCATTTCTAGGAAGAGCGTGTACGTTTTGCAATGGGAAAACCTCGCAACAAGTTTTTATGTAACTGGGTAGTAACTTTTTAAACAGAACCCCACTCAAACTACATTATGGCATCGATAGGTCACAAAAATTTCATTGTAAGAATGAGTGTCTAGCAGGAATGTTGTCACACGCTTCAGAAACTTGACGATAAGACAATAAAAAGATAAAAACAACAACAGCTGAAACACTGATCGTGATAGTTGTGTGACGGCATCAAACTCACCTGAAAATGCGATCCCTTCCCTGGGTTTGGTTTGTGAACTTGATATAGGACTCCATTGTAGTTACAGGGGCGAAAACAAAGTTTTGTGCTGCACAAATTTGGGTATCTATTTTTACAGGTGTGACGTGGTTATCTCATGATCATCGGGGTAATGAACTGTGCAGGGCGACCTGCGCTGCCGGCTATCCGTCATTAAGAAGCCCTTTAACCCCTTCACACGTTTATTAGACAGAGAGAAAACCTGCCTTTTCATAAACCGACCGATTCGCTCCGTCTGTCTGCAACTTACGTCTAATAAAAACTGTATGAAGATGACGGTATTTATTTGCTTGCCATGTCTTGCATTTCACCGCAGGCTCCTGATCTGTTCGGGATACATGTTCAGCAGACCTTATTAAGTTTTAAAACAGTGCTGTCACATTCCCAAGAACTCTTATTAGTATTCCAATGACCTGGCTTCTGATATAAAACGTCACTCTCCTGGCAGTCTTATGCGTTGAAATTAAACATATATATTAAAAGTTGGAATAAATAAGTGATGAGTAATAAGATGATAAGCACAGGTTGTAGTGGGGAAGTTTGTCCTGGGCGAACCAGATAGACAGACACTTCCTGTACAGACTGCGATCACTCTGCGCCGGTAGCGAATTTGCGTTTCACTGGGCGGTCATTAATATTCATGAAGAAGTACTACCTGATAGGATCAGCCAACCTTTTGACAACAAAAAACCGCGTAGCACATGGCGATGGGTGCACGTTCACCAACCAATCAGGTAGCACTTTCTCATGTATATTAATAACTCTTCCAGAACCTGCCAATCAGGTCGCACTTCTCTCGTGGGAAAAACTGAGCAGTATCTCATTCAAAAACTCATCACGTTACAGTTGCAGACTTTATATTCGTATAACAAAACACAACTGACTTACATTATTATTATTATTATTATTATAATTATTATTATTATTATTATTATTATTATTATTATTAAGGCTCCGGACCCCCCGCGACCCAGTAGGATAAGCGGTTTGGAAAATGGATCGATGGATGGATTATTATTATTATTATAAGCGATAGATGTAACCATTTTATTCACTTTATTCTAAAATATGGGGTACCACCTCATTTTTGAAATACCACCAAAAGTCTGTTAACTATAATCATTGTTATAATACTGCTTGTATGGCCGGTATTGTCCCCCCATCCAGGACATCCTCTGCCTTGTCCCCATGCTTCCTGGGATGGGCTCCGGGCTCTCCCTGATCCGGGACCTCATACGTGGTACGGAAATGATGGATGGATGGATGTATTCCGACGGTGAAATACTGCTGACACACATCTGATGTAAGGAAAAAAAAAAAAGCCATTTCTTTACTTATGGCGTAATTTACTCTGGAGGACCAAATACAATACAACTTTATTCATAATACAGATGATTAACTTTAAAAACTTTTTCAAAATTAAAACAAGTGTATTTTTGGAAGCGTGGATCATTATTTGGTTGGATGTGGAATTGAGGTGAATACATTTTTAAAAATCAAATTAATTAATGCCCAAAATAAACCACCTTAATATGTCTTAAGATGTCCCATTATCAGCCAAGCAAAATTAAGAGTTCAATGCCTGTTATATTTTTTAATTCTTCAATATAATATGATTTACTTTCAACCCACCAGCTGAGTACTCATTGACTGTAACTCTTTATGCTCAACTGGTTGGTTGAAAGTAAATCATGGTCTGGATTTTTACTTTCTAGACCTGGAATTGCCACCGCTGCCACTTTGCAAAAAAATTATATTTTCTAGTAGAACAAGCATACAAAAAATCTGGTCAAAGCAGAACTGCCATTAAAAGATCCATCCATTTTCCAAACCGCTTATCCTACTGGGTCGTGGGGGGTCCGGAGCCTATCCCGGAAGCAATGGGCACGAGGCAGGGAACAACCCAGGACCCATTGCAGGGCACACTCACACACCAGTCACTCACACATGCACACCTATGGGCAATTTAGCAAGTCCAATTAGCCTCAGCATGTCTTTGGACTGTGGGGGGAAACCGGAGTACCCAGAGGAAACCCCACGACGACATGGGGAGAACATGCAAACTCCGCACACATGTGCCCAGGCCGAGACTCGAACCCAGCTCCCAGAGGTATGAGGCAACAGTGCTAACCACTGCACCACCATGCCGCCCCCAGGACCACCCAAATGATGTCAAATTATTCTATGAAAATATTACACCTATATAAATATCAGGGGGTCTGCACCCCCCACCTGTCTGCCATCATACCATGGGTGAAGCAGACTGTAGGCAGCACTGGTATCAAACCAGCTCTTAAAATAGTGGTTTACTTAGTGGTGCTGAAGTTCAAACTGTAATTATGCCTCAAGAATGGCTGCCAGTCAACACTAGAACCACATCTCCGTGAAGCCAGGAGTCTCGGTTAAAAATACTCCCAGGTGTGTCTCACTCATGCGTATCTATGGCTAAATCAGGCTCATATGCATTAGCCAGGGTACCACATGTAAACACACACGCTCTGTTAATGGGCTGTGGGCTTTCAGACTTCGTCACTGGTATTTTATATACTTACTGTTTATTTTTATCCCTTTAACATTTTGGAATATTTTAATTCCTTGTGCCCTGCGTTTCCTAGAACAGACTCCATACTCACTGTGCCAGTGATGGATGGATACATTTGCATGTTTGGAATAGTTTTCTGACCACGGCTGTGAACCTGCCTACAGAATTCTGGCATGTTATTGAGAGCAACGTCGAAACAAACTAAAGTCACTGCCTTATTTTGTGTTCCTCGTGACTCCTATTACACAGATATCTGCCCGTCTGCCATACAGGAGGACAGAAGACAGGAATAATCTCAGACAGGATCCCAGTCTGCACACATCCAGTGTCTGTCTGTCTAACACCGAGCAGATGACGAAGAGCGTCACTGCGGCCCAGCTCACTGTAAGAGATTCGCATTTAATGAGCCCCCGGAAAATGTCACCTAACGGCCGGCCTGACTTTAATCCTGTGCCATCGCTCCGCTCTGCACTTCCACTTTGCCGGTATTACGGTCAGGCCTTTGATTCTGGCCTTTGAAGTGGTGAAAAAGTGGTTAACGCCGGGCTTTTGCCAGGGAAATGATGCGTGCAGCAAACTTCAACAAACAGCGTAAAACAGCAAAATGTTCACTTTGATTAATGCGACTTTGCATTTTTCCTTCCTCTGCTCTCTGTAACCCCCCACACACACACATTCCCCCAAAATATATCCTCAGAACCATACAACTATGTGTGCACATATGTCAGACCTTAAATTTAATTAAAAAAGAAAAACAACGCTTTTAATTTTTAATACTATTTAATAATTGTATCCAGTCATCTGTCTTCCTGCCAGTTAGCCACTACAGTGTCCCTGTCCCAGGCAGGTCAGGCAGGGGTCCCCTGGGTAGGATGCTAATACCTCTCAAAACGCACTCATACTTGCTAAAATGCATGTTTACAGGCCAAGCTCTAGCTTTGTACAGTACACGATCATATTTGCTATGTTATACAGACCAGCCCACTGGGAAAATTCCCAAACTTCCCGGTAATCAGTCCGCACCCAATACCATCCCTTATTCAGTTTTTGACTACCTTCCTGACTAACTACCTTCCTTGTTATGGCCTGTAGTGTCCCCCCCATCCAGAACGTCCCCTGCCTTGTGCCCTGTGCTTCCTGGGATGGGCTCTGGGGCTCTCCCTGATCCGGGACCCCAGAAGTGCTAATGGTACATGGATGGAGGGAGGTATTCTGTGTTATGCACTTAAGAAAAAAGAAAAGAAAGTATTTAGTAAATGATGAGGTCTTCATCTCAGACCAAACACTCTGCTGCGTGGGTGCTAAGGTTCCTGCGAGGTGGCGGCTGACGTTTGGCTGCCCAAGCTCACTCTGCTCGGCCTGTAAACTTCAATTTGCTTTTGTTTCCTGTCAATTAATGTTCAGATGCCAATTTCAGACTTTGACCATAATATCTTAACAGTAAGGAGAGCCGTGGGTGAACACCAGGGAGAATCACAATTAGGCTTGACTATTCTTGATGTTGACTATTACGCATACTTTCCGCTTTAAGTGGACTTTCCCACCGCTGCTGTTCCCTTACACCTTCTTCTACTTGCTATTGTCCCCTCTTTCCCGCCGTCCTCCCATATTAGTATTTTCCCATAAATCTCCTGTATTATAATATCATAAAAAGAAAAATGAATTCCTCTGCCTCTCCAAACTGAACTCTGTCAGTAGCCTCGCAAGAACTGCCACCTACAGTAGCCTGGGCAGCAGTTATCGCGAGGTTAGTGCCAACAGCGGGAAAAAATCCGGAACAACAAAGGAGAGGGATGGATGGATGTGAAGAAGGAGAAGTCATTCCTGACAAAAAAAACAAATAAGTTGTTTAAATATATCGAAAAATGGGACAGTGAGTTGACTTTCGTAAAGAGGTGCAGGATGGGGCTCAGTCACGTGTTCTGTAAGATCTGTAACTGCGATTTTAGCGTCTCCCACGGGGAAAGGAACGATGTCACAGCATGGAAAATCCACCGAGTCATTAGTGAATGCCAGAGAGCCACATGGGTGAACATGAGAAAGTAAAAGAAAATGTGTAATGAAAATAAAATGAAAATGACAGGTTTTTTTATGACAGGTTTTTTTATTCTACATTTCTTGTACACCTGCCTTAAAATGTAAGAGATACTGGAGCTTGTTTGGGGGGGTGGGATTTCTCACGGAGGGTGCCGGAAAATTTCCCTTATTTTCAAATCCATAACTTGATAGGTATGTCTTTGATACTGACCTATGACTAGGATAAAGTGAACTGTTTTAAGTTCCCTCCTTTCTTTGGATATAAAGTGAGGAGAAATCTCTTCTTTAGAAACTAGTGTGGCAGCCCTAAGTTAGGTGCATTAATGAGCCAAGCAGTTACTTTAATGGCCTATGCCAGCGTGCACGAAAAATTATCCCAGATTTCAAATAAAAACACTTGTAGCTGTGAGTTTTCTCAGTCGGGTACTGAATTCTGAAGACATTATGAATATCAAGAAGCTTTCAAAGTGAGACAGATATCAGGTTCTCACAAGGAATAGATTAAGGGGAACTGTACAAAAAAACCACAGGCAGTGAACATCCATGTGAGCACAGTCTGCTCCAATGAAAAATAGAGGAAGGATCTTACAACCTAGATTAAACTGTTTTTCCATTTGTAAGAGACGCCACCAGGAGGTGCTTAGACAGCAGCTTAGACAGAAGTTGAGAACGTGCTTCTGTCATTTCCGTAACATGGAGTAACAGCATCCTGTAGGCAGAGTTGCAAGAAGGAAGCCATTGCTTAAGAAAACCTGCAGCAAAGGTGTAGAAAAATACACATGAGTGGCCTGACAGGGGAATCGCAGAAGGGCAGATGCTAATGGCAGAAAGAATAATTGAAGCTTTTTGACTGCACGCAAAGTGGCATGTCTGGCACAGACCCAGCACAGACCCAGCACAGACCCAGCACAGACCCAGCACCCAGGACAGAGCGTCGCCCAATCGGCGTCCTGATCTGCATCCAGCAGACTCTGTGCTGAGGCTTGTCGGTCCGCATGCTGTGGCCAAGCAACCTGAAAAAGCCTGAAGACACAGCACTGTGTAAAAGTCGGAGGCAGTCAAAGGAAATGTTTAAAGCTGTATATCTGGGTAGAAAGTGCATGATTGCTTAGAAAATCCTAATTTAGCGTATTCAAATTAAGCATAACTGTATAAAAACTAACCAGAATTTCTTCTTTTCTCGAACAGTCGCTGATGTCTGGCTGGAAGAACGTGCCTTTGGATCCCAAACGTCTCCTCAGGGCCACCTCAGCCGTCCCATGAATTTGTAAAATTTTACCATCAGCTAATTTGATTAATAAATTAATTTGATGAGGTACTGATTAGTCAAGCATGGTGTGATAGTGGTCAATGCAACAATTACATGGGTGCACTGGATGGATGCTGGACATACTGGGTGACTTTAGCAGAGGTTTTGAAATGGCCAAGCCGACACACTTCAACAGACGTGATCGTTTAAACATCGTTTGTTTTTTTGACTGCCTTAAACTATTGCACAATACTGCATCTGGCAACCATAAAGGGCAAGAAGTTGTTCCAGGCTGGTGTGAGAAATTGACAGACAGTAGCCCAGAAGGGTGTGATGCTGGAACTGTTGTTGAAGGCGCTTGGACCGAATACTGACTTAGAAGGTTTGAATACAAAAAAAAAAAATGCAAAAACCATGTTGACTTCATTTTGTCACGTGGACATAAATTGAAATCGTAGAGTGATATGTGTGTGATTTTTTAAGGGGTCACTTTCGTCATATACATATAAATTTCAGCCTGCTTTTTTATTTATACCTGCAGCTCTGCACTTTAGGACTCTGCTTCCATGATCACTTCCTGGGCCCAGCGCAGTGACATCACTGTCAGGCCCATGAGTAAGGCCCTTAAAGGGGTCCCGCCTGTCCCTCCTCTCGGACTCTCACTCACACAGCCTTCATGTGAGAACTGTGCGAGAGAAAGCTTCATGATATAAATAAAGGTAAGGGATTATTGTCAGGAGGAACTTGCAGCAGCCCTGGAGAAATTTAGTTCGGCTTTTCCTGATTTTAACCTTCATCCTTTTGGCCATAATACACTTTAAACACAAACTGGTGGAAAAAGGGAAAGGCTGTGAACAGGGAGAGCCTGAACGGCAACACATGCACCCGTGTGTGAGTGTGTGTGTGTGTGTGGATTAGGTTTATATTACTTTGCGGGGACCAAATGTCCCTCACAATGTAATAAAAACCTGTTTTTCTGACATTGTGGGATCCATTTTTCAACCCATCCATCCATTTTCCAAACCTCTTACCCTACTGGGTCACGGGGCGCATGCAATCAAAAAAGTAAAAATGCCTAAAGATCCGTATTTTGTTTGGTTACTTATGGTTAAGGTTAGGACTGGGTAGGAGTTAAGGTTGTGTTGTTGGGATTAGAGTTTTCCCCATAGAAATGAATGCAGAGTCCTCAAAAAGATATAATGACAACCCCGTGTGTGCGTTTGTGTCTTGGGGGGGGGGGGGGGGGGGGGGGTTGACTGAGGGTAGAGGGAGAGAGCGAGGAAGGCTGTAAATCCTCTCCTTTATGGCTCGGTCTCCAGATTTCAGCCTTCTGCTTCCAGCTGACCCGAGCTGACTGATCTGGGGTCCCCGTCTAACCTCACTCGCCCCCACAGCTCTAACAATTCTGGCTGTATCATTGTGTGACTCATTATATTTTTACTCTCCCAAATGGCCACATGCCAGTCTGGATCAGGTCAGTCTGGATCTGCTTAACTCTACAGTATGTCACAATGGACAAATAAGAATACACCCACCCCCCCAATGACCCTGCTCAGGACTGTAGGATGGAAATGATTTCTCAACACACATCTGTCTAGATTCTGTTGTATATTATAGTCACCTAAGGTGAATGAATGTGTCCTGATAATTAACTGCCTGAAGAAACCTGTGTTAGTTGCAGCTCCTCCACCCTCCTTGGGGCGAGGAGATCAGGTGCCTTATAGGTCGCAATCCATCTATTTGCTCTCCCTATGCAGGGAGTCTGGAACCTATGGTGAAAGCTATGGGCATAAGGCAGGCAATAACCCAGGATGGGGTGCCAACCCAATGCACGACACAAACTATTCATACCTAAAGCCCAAATTCAATGTTTTTCGATCATGGTTGGGGGAGGGAGATGACATGGGGAGAACGTGGAAACTCCACACAAGGAGCTGAGGTGGAGACTCAAACCCTGGTCCCTGAAGAGTGAGGCGATAGTGCTAACCATGGTGCCTACACACCGCCTCCATCCCCTTGGACAATGTTTTAGTTCTAGTTTATTTGATAATCTTATCATTGAGCATTTATGGGTACAAGTTGTATTAAACTGTCAGGATGCCTTACAGTGTAATGATTCCTGAAGTCCAGCAGGGGGCAATCTTAAAGCTTAAATGGTATATTTGAATATAGTACAGTTGTTCTGTTATAATTCTGAACTCACCAGCTTCTAGGAGAAATTTACTGCAACTATGGTGCATTAGGTTGAAAAGTGTAAAATGTCTTAAAATGTTGTGCCTAATTAGCTTTTTAGCATTAGATCACATTTAGCATTCAAGGTACATTGATAGTCTCTCTCCTCTTTAGCCTGGGGGGGTCGTGACGCCCACGATTTCCAAAAATGATTTGAAATTTTGATTTGTCAGACCACAGGACAGTTTTCCATTTTGGCTCAGTCCACCTTAAATGAGCTCCGGCCCAGAGAAGTCGGTGGCATTTCAGAACCTTGTTTAGATTTGGCCTCTTTTCTGCATGATAGATTTTTATCCTGCGTATGTGGATGCAGCGATGTTCACACACAATGTCTTTTAGTAGTGTTCCTCAGCCCATTCAGTGATTTCTACTGTAGAATCATGTCTGTTTTTAATGTAATGCTGCCTAAGCACCTGAAAATAACAGCTATACAATATTTATTTTCGGCCTTGTCCCATGTGTACAAAAACGTCCCCGGATTCTCTGAAACTACTGATTATGAAATTACCAAACTATTACACTGAGGAAAATTATTCTTAAATAGTTGCAGTATTTGCCCACACAGTCTTTCACAGAGTGGTGAACCTCTCCCCATCTTCACTGCACAGAGTGGTGAACCTCTCCCCATCTTCACTGCACAGAGTGGTGAACCTCTCCCCATATTCACTGTACAGAGTGGTGAACCTCTCCCCATCTTCACTGCACAGAGTGGTGAACCTCTCCCCATCTTCACTGCACAGAGTGGTGAACCTCTCCCCATCTTCACTGCACAGAGTGGTGAACCTCTCCCCATATTCACTGCACAGAGACTCTTTTTAAACCCCATTATCCTACTGACCTGTTGCCAATTAACGTAATTAGATGTGAGATATTCAACCAGGTGATTTGTTTTAGAATTATACAACTTTTCCATTCTTTTGCTGTCCCTGTCCCAACTTTTTTTTCAAACGTGCTGCTTGCATCAAATTCAAATGGAGCATTTATTTGTCATAAAAATAAAATTTCTCAATTTCACCATTTGGTATGTTGTCTTTGTTCTATTTTCAATCAAGTATGGCTTTATACAATTTATAAATCATTGCATTCTGTTTTTATTTACATTTCACACAACATCGCAACCGTCATGGAAACGGGGTTGTAGACGGCAGGTGGTAACGTAGTTCAGGAACCAGTCCAAAAGGTGAGGCTTCATGTTTCTGATTGAACCCTCGTACCTTATGCCCGCTTGCATGAATAATATGTTTTAAAATGAAAAAAATTTCAACCATATAAAATGGTAAAATGAGAGGTATTTTAATTAAAGTATCTTGGATTGGACAATGTGAAAAAGTAAAATAAAGAAAAGAAAAAACATTACATTTCCCAGAATGCAACGACATCAGGAGATCAGTGAGCTTCTGAGTGACAGTCCTCGCTTGAGGCCAGCCGGCCGGCATCCCATGATGCACGGCGCAGTGTCCCCGCATCATCGGCACAGGTCACCTGGCTTTCAAGCCGCTGAATTATAGCCGTGTCATGGCTCTATTCAGCACCCTCCACTGACTAAGCACTGAGGCTTGCATTAAGTTTAAAACCTGGCTTCTTGCTTGCCCAAGGATAGTGACCCCCCCCGCCCCCCACACCCCAGCCCCCCCCCCCCCCCCGCCCCCCACACCCCAGCCCCCCCCCCCCCCCGCCCCAGCAGTCACTTACATGTCTCCAGACTATCCCTGACCCCTTGCATTCTGGCTAGACCCATTACTCTAAACCCCCTCTCAGACTGGGGTTGTCTGTAGATGTAGTGTAGATGTGTTTTTTCAGAAAATCCCTTAGGATTCTTTGGCATTTGCTATAGCACTTGATGGCATCAGGACATTTTTAGGTATCTGCTATGCCTATAATAACTATGCAGACTTTTCACTTTTCCCAGTATAGTCTTATACAAACCTGGTACTGGTTACATCAGTGAAATCATTGTTTTTTGGATACCATTTATCGAAATATCTCTCCAAATGTCTGGCAACCTGGAAAATTACTAAAATGCAATGACCTACGGGGGTGGAGGATTCAGCTGAAGCTGCTTCACATTTTCTCTGCTCGCCCCGATCTGACATGCACCTGCTCTCCTCACCCCAATCTCACAGGCACCTGCTCTGCTCACCCTGATCTGAGAGGCACCTGCTCTCCTCGCCCCGATCTGACATGCACCTGCTCTCATCACCCTGATGTGACAGGCACCTACTCTCCTCACCTCGATCTGACATGCACCTGCTCTCCTCACCCCGTTCTGACAGGCACCTGCTCTGCTCACCCTGATCTGACAGGCACCTGCTCTCCTCGCCCCGATCTGACAGGCACCTGCTCTGCTCACCCTGATCTGACAGGCACCTGCTCTCCTCGCCCCGATCTGACATGCACCTGCTCTCATCACCCTAATGTGACAAGCACCTGCTCTCCTCACCTCGATCTGACAGGCACCTGCTCTGCTCACCTTGATCTGACAGGCACCTGCATTCCTCACCTGATCTGAGGCATCTGCTCTCCTCACCCTGGTCTGACAGACACCTGCT
Source organism: Brienomyrus brachyistius (assembly GCF_023856365.1). NCBI lineage: Eukaryota > Metazoa > Chordata > Actinopteri > Osteoglossiformes > Mormyridae > Brienomyrus > Brienomyrus brachyistius. The sequence continues at coordinate 11,368,578 of NC_064545.1, read as the reverse complement.
CTCCTCCATCTTTGTATGGGCTCAATACGGCAAGCCATCAGAAATCTAAACGCATAGTAACATCTAAACTGTTTAAACGCCTCTAAACCACATATTTTAAAACTACCTTGAAATTGCAACTGCACATTATAGTTCATTGTTTACTGGCAAATCAGGCATTAAGTTCAGTATTGTCCGTTCTACAGCTGTAAAATTCACCATTCTCCCACTGTGGATTTAATGATAAAACTGATATAATAATCATGTGCAATATCAGCTATTAAGATTTACATCCCTCATTGCAATTGGTGTGCTGTCTATTTATTGCCCTGTCTATTATATTGTATTTCATTGAATCTATTCCTGCACCTTGTTGTGTCGTACGCTGCTGTATGTTGATGTAAATGCTGCAAACCACCTTATATCAAAACATGCAAAAAATTATTTAACCTTCTCACTATTGTTGAATCTCTGCACTGTCTATTTTTCTTACTGCCTGTTTGCACCTTGTGATGTTGTGATGTTCAGTGTCACTACATGTTGCCATATGTTGCACTGAGGCCACAGATCAGTGGATTTCAACCTTTTTTGAGCCACGTCACATTTTTTACACTGGAAAGTCCCACGGCCGCCATCAACCAAAAATTACACTCTGTAGCCTAGTAATGAGAAAATAGTCAATCAATTTATTCATTCTCACTCAGTGTGAAACTTGAGCCTGTCTTGATGAACACAAGGCTGAAATCCTGGCAGGAATTGAAGACAGACAGACAGACACACGAAGCTCTTCCTCAACAGCCCTCAGTCTCTCTCTGTTTTTAGTTTTTATATGAGTCAGGCTTGAAAAGCTCAGCTCACACAGATATGTCATGGAAAATGGGAGAAATGTGGAAATAGCTTTGTTTGTTTATTATACATTACTATTACAGCACAGACATTCGACAATGGCATATTATTTGAAAATAATAATTTTCAAAAACGTTTTTTAGACCAATTAAGTGAAATTGGATCATTTCCCACGGTCCACCTTACAATCACGGCACGGTGGTGGAAAATCACTGCCACAGAGGGACGTTGTCTCATCTCACTTTGTACATGTATAAGATTGCTAACGACAATAAAGTGACCTTGAATCCTGAAAGTTTCACACCCATCTATACCATTTATAAATCCTCTAATCTGAAACTTTATAAAAGAAAAAAAAAAGTTTTAGGAGATTTTATTAAACCTCTTGTTTCAAGGAAACAACCTGATTTGAGAACAGTATGCGTGCCACATATTAAAAGAGCTAAATGCTTTGCACCGGTGAATCCAGAATGTTTTATATAATCTTTTATTGATATCTTTATTGATCATTTTTTATTGGTCATACATTAAGGATATTTCTCATGCAATCGTAAATGGAAATAGCTTTGTGAATTCTGAGACAGCTAAGTGACCTCAGGTAGATGTAACAGTGCGTCATCCTGAACAGGGTCACGCAGGGCATGGAGCCTCTATTCCAAGCAGTATGGGGCACGAAGCAGATGGTGGGATGCCAGTCCATTGCACGCAGGTAATTTAGAGACACTAGTCTACACTAGTCTACATATTCATAGACTGCCAGAGGCAATAGTATGGAATGAGGAGAACGTGCAAACTCCACACACGGGACAGGGACAGCCCAGGAGCTGTGAGGCAACAGCGCATCCCACTGCACCAGCATACCACCCTAGGAAGCAAAAAATGTTTGTTATTAATGTCTGTTAGAGCTGTTAAATTATGTTTGGATGTTAAGGTATACATACATGCTGCTTATGAATATTCTATGAATGCGTTATAAATGCGTTATGAAGGTGCACTGAATGCTCAATGAATGCATTATGAAGTTGTTCTGAATGTTATACAGTATGAATGCATTATAAAGGTGCACTGGATCTTCTATGAATACATTATAAAAGCATTATGAAGGCACACTGAATGTTCTATGAATGCATTATATGTGATGCGTAAATGTGATTAATGTAAAGCATTACCAAATGGTTTAGTCTGCAAGCTGCACACATACAGAACTGGAGACTCAAGCACCACTGAGTAAGCCAGAGCATTTGGAAACACAGCTGTCTATTAGATGCAGTGTTTGTATTCAGCTCAAGAAGAAGCACAGTGCTACAGCCGCAGAATAGAAATTTGTATTCTTGCTGAGTGAATTAATTACGATATTTCTTATAATGACCGTTATATTATAACCCATTTAAACTTCATCCATCCATCCATTTTCCAAACTGCTGATCCTTCTGGGTTGTGGGGTGGGGTGGGGGGGTCTGGAGCCTATCCCAGAATCTATGGGCATGAGCTGAGGAACAACCCAGGATGGGGGGGCTAGCCCATTGCACGGCACACTCACATGCACACCTATGGGAAATTTAGTAACTCCAATTAGTCTCAGCATGTCTTTGGATTGTGGGGCTGGAGTACCTGGAGGAAACCTCATGATGACATGGGGAGAACATGCAAACTCCACACACATGTAACCCAGGTGGAGACTTGAACCCTGGTCCCAGAGGTGTGATGTAACAGTGCAAACCACTGCACCACCATTTAAACTTCAACAAGCCAATTAAAATCTTTGAGCATAGTGCATTGTGGGTAACTGGGTAATGTCAGCTACTTCAATGCTTCAGTATGGAGGGAAGTTATAACACTGAATAACTCTGAATAAGGCTGCATTGCTGTTATGTAGTAAAGTGTAAGGATGTTTTTCCCTTCAAAAAAAAATTCTCTCTACCTTTGGAAAGTGGGGAATGGATTCCAGCAGTTTCTCACCGTGAGTTTTAAAGCAGTCCCCTCCATCTAGGCTCGTCATATCATAATCACACATTGGTTTGAAGGATCTTTGTTTTGGGGGGATTCATTCTGTTCTGCTTTTCAAACAAACAACAAACAAACAAGTTTATTTTTGTATAGCGCATTATCACAACATTACATTGTCTCAAAGCGCTTTACAGCATCCTCACCCAAAGCCCCCAGTGAGTAAGCCATAGGCGACAGTGGCAAGGAAAAACTCCCAAGAAGGAAGAAACCTTGGGAGGGACCAGACTCAAAGGGGGAGCCCAACCTCCAGGGGGCAGCAAGGAGGGTCAAATAGGAGAGACGGTTAAGTGCCGAGTTATACTGTCCAAATCATAAGATTTGAGACACAACTGGAGAGCAGGGGGGAGATGACAAGCTGGTGCCGACTCTCCCTCCAATTGCCAGGCATCTGGATCCAGATATGATAACGTTCATCCAGACAATAGCAACTAATTTGGAAATTAAAATGGGCTTCAACTGTTTGGATTTCTTGTCCAGCCTAGTGAAACATACTGTCTGATAGTTATTTTCAATGTTACTGAGGATAGTTATATTCAGGAGTACTAAATTCAAATCCATTACATGTATTAGTTATAGAAAGATATGCAAGGTGTAAAGTATGGCCTGAAAGTCCGAATAAGTGAAGCAAAAGCTGTATGTGTGATATTCAGAAAGCACTTAAATCCCTGCAGTGACAGAGCATTAAATGAGTGGCCATGGAACAGGGTAGGTGGATTATCTTAATTCCCTGCTGCTTTTCTTTCTGTGTTCTGACTTGCTGTTTATTACCGATCCATAAGGGGGGTTTAACACTCAGATATGAATGAGAGCAGAAGTAGTTTAAATATATCTTGCCATAATAATTCAGTTGCCCCCCACCACCCTCCGCCTCCGCCCCTCACTCCGGGCAGCCAAGAATATATAAAAAGGTGAAGTGAGTTATGTGCACTATTTTTTGATCTGAGAATAGTTTTAGGGTCACTGTTTCAGGTGCCTGTCTTCTCACTGACTTGAGACAGGTATAATAAATTGGGTTATGTGCAGGTCCACACTGCAGGTCTGCAGATAGGAGAGCAGAACCGTGAACTGCCATTCTAGAGGAAATTCTGTTACTGCTGCATGGAAACCCGACAAACCGTGGAATATTATGGGGTGTAGCATATCAAACACAGGAAAATACAGGGAGGAGATGATTCCAGAAGGGGAAGAATCTACAGTATTTTCAGTGATCATCTTTACCTGGAATAACGTTTATAGTATGACAGCACGCCTGTTTGGGCAGATGCAGAACATTTTACCCAAACAGAATCTAATAATTCTCATTTACTCAGTGTGCTTCCTTTTTGTCTATGGTTATGTATGTTATTGGATGCGCTGGTTAGGTTAGCCCTGCAGCCCAGGCAACACCCACACCCTGTAAGCAGCACCAATCAGCTTAACCGCATGGCTGTGGGCAAAAGGAGACAGCTCACACATCACAGGGAGACACTGTACGCTTCCCATGCACAGAGATGGGATTCAAACCCCTGACTTTGAAACTGAGGGGGATTCATGTCATGATCAGTTGTGGCTCCCGTTTAACTGGTAGGTAAGAAACAGTCACCGTGGTGCTGGGAGGAGAACAAAACCAGTAAGACAGCCAATTAGAGTACTACAGGCTCTCACTGGTTCCAGCAGTACAGACCAGCACCAGGACACCCCATGGATCCAATGGAACAGACCATTAACAAGATACCCCATGGTTTCAATGGTAAAGGCCATCACCAGAACAGCCCATGGCTCCAGGGGTACAGGCCAGCACCAGGACACCCCATGGCTCCAATGGTAGAGGCCATCACCAGAACACCCTATGGCTCCAATGGTACAGGCCAGCACCAGGATACCCCATGGCTCCAATGGTATAGGTCATCACCAGAACACCCCATGGCTCCAATGGTAAAGGCCATCACCAGAACACCCCATGGCTCCAATGGTACAGGCCATCACCAGGACACCCCATGGCTCCAATGGTACAGGCCAGCACCAGGACACCCCATGGCTCCAATGGTACAGGTCATCACCAGAACACCCCATGGCTCCAATGGTAAAGGCCATCACCAGAACACCCCATGGCTCCAATGGTACAGGCCATCACCAGAACACCCCATGGCTCCAATGGTACAGGCCAGCACCAGGACACCCCATGGCTCCAATGGTAGAGGCCATCACCAGAACACCCCATGGCTCCAATGGTACAGGCCATCACAAAGACAGGCTTCATGACACATTGGTGATGTAGAAATCCAGTTAGGCAATATCTGTAATAGTTTGTTTGCTATATAATACAAAAGCATTTGTAGATAAGTGAAAAAGAGATAGCCGAGGAACCAAAATGTAAATGTAGTATGGATTGCCCAAAAGTCTGTGATCTATAAAACAAAATGTAAATGACGTGCAGAGCCAGAATGCTGGGTATACAGTGGGGGGCTGAACTGAAGCCACAGTGACATCGTCACCCCCAGGCTGTCAGCTCTGCACAGCCCCCCCCCGTCCAAGTGGACGGACCTGGGGGAAACAGGGGGAAACACATTTAATATGCAAATAAATTGTACTAAAAGTTAGCTTTTTTGCAAACCATGTTTATCTTCTACAGTAAATCTTATATAAGCTAAAAATTTAGTTAAAAAAAGAGACAATGCATTTCTGTTATAAATGTATTACAGTTTTCAGGACCATGCAGTGACTTTGAGGGGCAGGTGCTTGACCGGATCCCCCACGAGGGGGAGTCCCCTTCAATTAAATGTGCATTTCACTAACCTCAAAAGGGTGAGGCAAAAAGGGGCAGTGTTCAGGCCCCGCCAGCCCCCACCACAAATCGGCACGTCCCTGACAATTTTCCCAAAAACTAGGCTGGAAGATGGATGGATCCTTTTGTTAAAATTGGGACTTGTACTGAAATTCCCTGTACTCCTGAGAATGGCTCAATCGCATTGTGAAAATTCGCATTTTCTTTTTTTTTATCATTCTAATACTAGTACATTATTTTATCTTTCTTCTTTCTGCATTATACCATAAAAACATATTTATTATAGCTTCAAAAATTTACCTGAAGATTGTATTTTCTAAGGCTTTTACCTCATCCATTAAAGGCAGGTGAGAATGACGCATGTCACACACACTCAATGGGCAACTGTGAGACTCTAATGCATTACGGGCTAGAGAAAAAAAACCACAGCATCATATCCATAAATATTACAACCCACAATGGATTAGTGCAGGATGAATAGAGTCCAGCTCTGCTGCAGTATTTCAATACGAAAAGGAATTTAATTAAAAGAAAATTATTTGCCAGCCTAAATGTCAGTGGTGATTGAAGACCTGATTATGCCTTTGATTGCCTGCTTTAATGTTCGGATTTCGCACACAACCCCAATCCTGTTGTTTTCTCAGATTACAGATACGTTTTACATTTTGTGTGTGTGTGAATTATGTTTATATTGCATTGTGGGGACAAAATGTACTCCACAATGTGAAAAAGATTGTTATTTTGACTTTGTGTTTATCAGGTCCCCATAAAGCTCTCAGAATGCAATCAAAAAGAAAAGTTTTGTATTTTGTTTAATTACTTATGGTTAAGGTCAGGGCTGGGTTGGGGTTAAGGTCGTCATTTCTGGATTAGAGTTTTCCCCCGTAGAAATAAATGGAGAGTCCCCACAAAGATATAATTGTAACATTGTGTGTGTGTGTGTGTGTGTGTGTGTGTTTTAAATTGTGTCTTATAATGTTTTCAATGGTGCTGCATAAAATATGTGGCTACATTTATGAAAGATCATATTACATTAGGGATAATGTCTACATGGTCCCTTTAAGAAAACTGGTTGCTGGGAGGTATGCGAATGAACTTATTAATCTGCTGGAAAGATGTTTTTTAGATTTTGTTTTGACATTTTCTTATCCCTTGACAGTCTAGGATGACTGTAGTAATAAGGATCGCTGCATATTTAATAATTCTGAATGGCAAGAAAGACGCATTATATTCAATATATTACTACTATGTGAATTCTGGGTGATGCAGAAACTATACTAAGTCTTATAATAAATGGTTTATACATGCATCAATACATACAGTACTTTTAATGCTGAAGTGTTCAGGTAACAACTTTTCGAAAGTAAGCGACACCTTTCTGATAGCATGGTGGCTCTGTGGCCAGTCCCAAACCCACAGGGTTGGGGGTTTGAATCCCCAAAAGCACAAGACTGGCATTCCAGTCTGTTGCGTATGCAATATGCCCGCATAGTGAACCCAGCCGGACTAAATAATGTGTTTTGGAGAGCTGAGGAAATGTCTGAGACTCAGGGAGACTGTGCTAATTCCTAGGGCACAGAGCAGAGGGGGCACTGCAATCCCCAGCCCGGGAGGTGTGAGGAGACAGTGCTATCCACTGGGTCACTGTGAGATTATAAAAGCTTAGGTATGATTCCACGAAACACCAGATGAAACCCGTACAAACAGGTGGGGTGCACAAACCTTTGAAAACAGCTGTATCCTAGTATAAATGCAGAATGAAAACATTTTATTCTGTACTGAATAAAGTGTAAAGGATTTGTTTTAGTATGACTTTTGTTTAAATAATGTACAGTTGGATAGACTTGTTTTTTTTTCTTTTACGCAAGTAATGAATCAGAACTGATTGGTTCTGACAGATTTTCATGGGAAACACTCACAGCAGATCTCCAGCAGACGCTTTTCTTAATTTATTGTGAAATTTCAGCAGACCTTGATGACCGCATGGGGAGATGCTACAATTCACGAGGCATTTTGTGAAAGATTACCGTGGCACAATTTCAAAATGGAAATTTCGACATTTTTTGATATATTTTTAATCTTATTGTTTTCTGGTATTTTTGTCTAGATCTGCTCAAGGCCGGAATGGGACTCATTTGCAGACCTGGAGTTTCAAGCCTCAGACCGGCCCACTTTTTTTCCAGGAAAGTGAAAACTGGATAAATATTTCACTTCTTATTATTCACTGGTTTTATTTGCTTTTTTTCAAATATGAACGAAACACAAATTCTTCACATGTGAGGCATGTTGCACAAATTTTTAAATGGCTTAAACAACAATAACATATATCAATAACAGTAACAGCTGAGTAGCGTACTGGCCTCTGCAACTTTGTTTATTAACGTCTCATTATCTGTCAAAATAAGGACTTCCTTCTCTGTGCAAATTAGCACAAAGGCCTCAAAGTCAGTGAGCTTCGTAACCTGTTCTTAAATTTAAGGGTAGAGAACAAACTATAGAAATACGCTAATATTTGAATTGATTTAATATTTTGCAACTGGCACATATCGCCGCATCCTCAACGCTTTTCTTAGCTTGGCCTTTTCAGCCCCCTGGTCTCTTCTTTTCCATGCTGTCATGCTAACTGCTATTTTACTAAGCTAAACAATCACTAGGCTCAGAGCCGGACTGTTGGGCGTAACCAACTTGAACGACTGGGAAGCAGAGAACTCCCTCAAGCGGAGGCACCCATATAATCTATCGTTATAGAAAGGCTGCGATGTCAGCTGTGAATGTGGATCGTATGTGCTACTGTTTCAGATTCACTAATGCGAGGATTGTCAAGTCGATTTAATTTATTTCTGACCGGGCCAAAAGTCAAGCGACCCACCGGGAAATCTCCCGATTAGCCACTCCGGGCCTGGATCTGCTAGTTTTGGCCAGATCACGAAATATGTTTTCAGTTTTAATCCATCCATCCATCCATCCATCCATCCATCCATCCATCCATCCATCCATCCATCCATCCATCCATCCATCCATCCATCCATCTTCCCACTCATGTTGGGTCATGGAGGGCCTGGAGCCCTTCCCCAGAAGCACAGGGCATGAGGCAGGGGTGCTGTGGATGGCATGATGTTAGTGTATAATGCTCACCCTCTATGACAGACTCTGTCACACACTACCTGCCTGATGGAGACACTAGCACATCCATATGTGTTTTGGAATGTAGCAGGAATCCAGGGTATCTCAAGGAAAGCCACAAAAGCACTGCACATGTAGCATAGGAATCCGACCAACTACCTCCATCAGCGACACTCCTAAACCCACTGATTTCCAAAATCAGCCTTAAGCGAGGCTGATCAGGCACATGTCATTTTATTGGAACTTAGCCTGTTCTGGCAGTTCTGATTTTACTAGTTTAGCAGTGCAGCGTGGGGTATGATTGGGGGGGCGGCTCCCTCTTCGGCTTTTTCTCCGAACGACCATAATATAGTGATGACCTACTGAAGCTTCTTGAACCACTTGCTGTATTTTCTGACCACACTAGATGGTGCTCTCTGTTCAAAACGTGCACCAAAGCAACCCAAGTGCACCACAACACCATTTCTGTCTTATCCGGCAGTGTGTGAATGGGTGAATGTGAGGCAAAATTGTAAAGCACTTTGAGTGCTCGTAGGGGTAGAAAATGCGCTATATAAATGCGATCCATTTACCATCCTTCATTGTCTTCTGGCTTTTCTAGTCAGCCTTATGTTGTTCCTGCTAATCTAAGGGACAACTGTGTTGGAAAGGCATTATCTAAATGTAAATGAAGACTACCCTCCCCAATTATGGGTCTGTAATCTGGGTGCTTAAACAGTATTTAGCAATTTAACACTAAGACGGTATTAATTATGTGACCTGTTAAATTCATGGCTTGTAAATTACCTAGTCGGAATGTTTTCCTAAGCTAAATGTGTTGAGTTCACAGTATGCACACATACTGGCAGAGTCTGGGCCAGTGACAGTGGGCGGGAGTGACAGTGACAGTGACAGTCCTCGGCTGGGGCAGGTCGCGTCTCCTATACCCTGCTGTGCACATTTAACATTTAAACCACGGTGATCCTATTGACAGGAGAAACTTATATTCTGGTCCTAAAAAAAACCTTCCTTCGTGAACATTTCCAAGGTAACCAGAAATACATGGACCGCAAAAGCTACCATCACGAGATCTGCACAAGGCTGGAGGCCCAGAAAAGCAGAACTTTGGGTCCAACATGAGACCAGAGCGACCCACCTTCCCGCCGCCACTGCCCTCGAGCAGATGCCTGCAGGGAAATCAGAAGAGCCATTAGCCGATGGACCGTGAAGAGTCCAGTCTCCTCCTCTCTGTGTTACTCCCAGGTTTGACGTGACCTGTCATAACAATGGTCTCTGGGTGTGTCAATGGGCACAAACACATTTAGAAGCAGACAAAGGCCCAGAAAAGCACCGTATTTTTCTTTTTTTACACGATGAATAAAGGCGACACACGAGGCTTCGGAAATCGGAGGGCGTGCAGCCCCTTGCGGGATCTAGGAGGCGATTATCACCGACAGAGAAGCTGTAAGGCGCTGAGGTCGATGGCGGCCGCGCATCCCCGTGCCCGTCAGACAGCCTCTCCGGCTGGATCGTGACCGACTGCTGCTTCCTCAGCTCTTTTTGCACTTTTCATGTGGCATGATCTCGGGGGGCTGAAAATTCATGGCCATGAGACAAATATTTACAGAAGGATCCAAGAAATTGCAGGTGGGAGGGGCAGAATCTTTACATTTTGATTGGATATTTTCAAGTCTAAGAAAACGTTTGGGGCAAAAAGAGTGAATGTGCCAACGGGTGTTTAGCGTATTAGCTAATGCAGAATGCCGAGTAGAGAATATCTATAACGTGTTCTCATAACTTCAGCATAGAATGACTGGAGAGCTCGCTGCTCGTCCCCCCCCTCTGCGGGCCTCCTTGTACAGGGGTTGGCACCCCCTTAGTCCCTCGCATGCTCGCCCTCGGGTTGGGCGTGTCGTTGTATCCGGGACACCTGGCCATGGGCCCTTATCCGCGGGAGCGCTGGGGTGGCCTCAGATGCCTGGTTCCACCTATCTTCGCCTGTCACGCCCCCCAACGGCATCAACTACCAGCACATCCAATGACAAATCAGCTCACACCTACACTTGCACATACAAGAATGGGCACATACAAGGTTGAGCGATCAATATCATTATTATTATTACTTTTTAGAGTAACTGATAGATATAGGAATTGAAATATATATGTATATGTTATGATTATTGTTGTCGTTGATGTTATTGTTGTTATAATTTTTTTATTGTTCTCATCATTATCCTGCTATTACAGTTTTGTTGTTTGATGTAGGGTGGGTGAGTTCGGAGTGGCCACACTGGAATTGAATATCTTTACACTGTAACTTTAATTTAAAATAAAGTTGTCCTCCGAAGACGGGGGGGGGATGGGGGTGGTGGGCAGAAAGGCAGCTGGAAGAAAAGAAACACTGCTGGAAGTTTTAATTTCAGCCAGGGCAGCAGGTAGCGCTGTGATCTGGCGGCTGACTTTGTAATCAAACGGTTATGAGCTCGAGTCCTGAGAGATGCTGTTGTCTTTTTGAGGCGTCGAAACTTTATCTGTCTGTATAATGTTTGAAATGTTTGTGAAGCATCTAAATCAGGGTCTTTGGGTCCTGGGGAGTCAGTGAATGTGCGGCTTCTTATTTGTTCCAAGCGATAGCATGCTGCGCTGACCTAATCACGTCCCTAACCGACAGCTCGTTAGCGGTTTAAAGCGAGCCGGGTCAGCCTGTGCGCACAGGGCCGCAGCCGACGACTCACGCTGGAGGCAGACATGCTGAGCCGGTGCTTTTTCGTCCTCATACATGTTTATGCTCCCACCAGGGAAAGAGGAATTGATTTACTTTAAAGTACTTCCTGTATCCGAGGAAGTAGCTTTGCATTCATCCTTTTAATTAAGAATTATGGGTCTGTCTTTTTCCAGATGGCTGAAGGAAAAACCCTGTATAACCAGGGATGTTATCAGCAAACATGACACTTAATCGAATGACTAAGAAAACAGAATGGATATCGAGATCTCCAGTGAAAGTCGCTTTACGGATGTTTTCCTGTAGTTAGTGTGAACTAAAAAGACATGCATGACTGAGACTGATGTCAGAGTCTATGTTATTAGATGCTTATTGGAAATAGTTTGTTTTTAAGCCTCCAGTAATAATAACATACTTATATCAGCACAGAAAAACTGTCCAGTGAAGCATGTGGTTTACATGTTTTGCTCTTCATAATTTTTATCTAATAGTAATCATACAGCAAGATAATATTTTCTATAGGTGGTTAGCATTGTTAGCATGGTTATACAGTGATGTAGCACTGGCTTTTCTCCTATGTTTGTGTGGGTTTTCCTCTGCAGCCCAAAGACATGAAGCTATTTCAATTGGTGCCTCTAAATGGCCCATAGTGTGTGATTGTGTGTGCGAGTCGGTGTCCTGCAATGGACTGGTATGCAGCCCACGGTGTCCCCTGCCTTGTGCCCTGTGCTCCTATAGACAGTCTCTATGTTCACCACAACCCCCTACTAGGTAAGTGGTTAGAAGATGGATGGATGGATGTTGTACATGACTGACCTGCTATATTAATTTGTCTCCATTAAACCAATTGGGTAATATGCTTAAATGTGTGAAAACAGGACTTCAGAATGCTTTTTGTAAATTTGCTACCCACACACATAGTGCCAGTCAGGCGATTCGTAGTAGTAAATCTGTTGGGATCGCTGAACACGGGTAAGGCGCACGGACAGGCAGGCAGGCAAGGATCAGGCAGGAAGGCCAAAGTCGGGGAAATTAGGGGTTTATTCAGATGATATTCAGACGATAACTAACATCAATGACAGACAAGGAACTAAGGTAAGACAGGGACTGAAATAGACCAGACAACAGGGTACAGCTGGGTACGATCAGGGAAGCATACGTGGATAATCAGGGGGGCGTGGCACACAGGAGGATCGTACAAGCCGGGCATGACAAAATCAATGCGCTATTACATTTTTAAATTAACAGTCATTGTCACAAAGCACTTTACATTTAACCGACCAGAACCCCACCAAGTGAGCCTGAGGCGACGGTGGCAAGGAAAAACTCCCTCTAGCAGGAGGAAACCCTGAGAGGAACCTAGACTCAGAAGGGGACGCCATCCTCCTCTGGGCGACCGGGGAGCATGAAACTGCATTTAGGACTAAGATCCTGTGAACCACGTCACAGAGCAGAACCGGAGCACAGAAATGTACGTGAAACATCAGGGCAGCATCCTTCTGGCTGTCTGGGTCTGAGGACGGTTATATAAGTGTCACTGTCTGAGTGTGGATGCCCCCCCACCAAGCTGTGCCTGAGCGCGTGGGTGCAGTAAGTGCAAACACGCCGGCGTGCACCAGGACTGCAGGATGCCCCCGCTGGTGGACCGTGGCGGGGGAGCCTGTGAATAGGGCCCCATTGGAGGGAGCAGTGAGTAAGGGACAAAAACTATGAATTAGTTAGGGCTGGAGGTGTTTAAAGCTGAAAGCTTATTGTTACTGACACCATGTGCAAAGGAACATCTGTTTGTTTGTGAGGGAAAAGGAACCGAATGACTAGACTCATTTTCTCAAGGGCGGGGCTCGTCTCTTTTGTTATTCACAAATGTACATTGCTGATTGGACAGGCCATACGTGAAGGAAGGCAAATCCCTCAACTCATTACCCTCAGTGAACTTCAGTCATGAGAACTTTGCAGAGCCCACAACAGTGGCCCCAGCAGAGCGTGGAGAGGGCCAAGGCTATGCACCCCCCCCCCCCCCCAAAAAAAAAAAGACACAACCACAGACATGGTAAGGGTAATTAGCAGACAAAAGTAATCAAACCCTTAACTCATATTGAAGATCATGCAATTCACACAATTTATTGTTTATTACACGTTTCATGTCCCTAAATGTCTAATTCTGGATTTTACAAAATGATTATTCTTTATGTCTATTACCTGTTAAATAAACTATTTCTATAATGAACAATTAACTGTTTAATTTTCCTCAGCAGAATCTGCTGCAGCTGCCTCCCTCTCCATCTCTGTCCCTTATACCTCTGTCATATCCCTCTCTATCTCCATTTCTTTACTTTCTCCTTCCTCCCTTTCAGCTCAGTTTCTTCTCTGTCATCGTCTGAGTTTGTCTGAGCAAAAAATACCGACAGTTTGCAAAGACTTTTTTCTTCTGATCATTTTTAGCTAAAAACTGCCGTTATTGCCATGACCCTTTAAAGCCAACTCGTCTCTGCTGTAATCATCACTGGACCCTGATGCTCACCGGGCTCTCGCTCATGCTCTGACGTGTGTGGTTGTGCCTTTAGAGAATTAGCATAACATTGTACCATCACATTGTTTATTAGTATATATCAAGCAAGTGAATATTAGTTTTAAAGTCCAATCATGTGTAACTACTGTATGTAGGGAGCTGCCCACTGGCCCAATGACAGAATGCAATTGGACAGCTGAAGACTCTGAATGTGTGTAGAGCCTTCTGAGAGCTCCTGCAAAGTTACTTACCCTTCTAGGTTAAACCGAATTATGTCTGGCTCCAATTTAATTATAGACTTATTTAGAATGTTTCACTAATGACATTTCTGTTATTCAGATAACTCCTGGGCTTTCCTCACTATTGCTGAACTGCCATTTATCCTGTACAGTGGAGTACACCAGAGTTCGATTCAACTTACGTGGTTCTGCTACGTAGGGCTCCGTTCAGAAGTTCAGGAATCCATGTAACTAACACAATATCAGCTTAGATGACTATCCATAAAACTCCTCTAGTTGCCTTTAGTCTAAGGCAGGGCAAGATAAGGCTAGGCTGGGTAAAGCAGGGCAGTGGTTAGTGCTGCTGCCCCACAGCAAGAAGGCCCTGGGTCAGGCATAGGATCTTTCTGTGTGGAGTTTGCATGCTCTCCTCGTGTTTGCAAAGGTTTCCACCAGGATCTCTGGTTTCTTTCTATGCGACCATTTGGGACCTGGAGAGGGCAGGATGGGTTTATGATCAGCGAGCATGAGAGACTCTGTCTCCCAGCTCTTTCTCACCCAGTGGGGGTTAAGGTGGCGTTGTTGATAGGATGGTCATTGCTCAGCCTCATCGGAGCCGAGTTGATGGTTTCACCTTGGGTGACGGACAGTGCAGGCCCAGAGAAGTTCAGGGTCACAGAGTTCTATGTGGCCAGCCCCCTTACAACTATTAAAAGAAAATTCTGCATTATTTTTTTGCATTGACAAAAACGTATGGAGAAAAAAATGCCGTTGGGAGTGTGTAATAACTGTTTACTAGATGTTTGGTATCGTAATGAGTCTCCTGCTGGCCCCTGGCTGCTTCAAACCCAGCTCTGCAAAGTGCCCCTTCTTCCCACCGCCTCCCTTAGCTGTGTCACCTTCTGTCTCCAGCACCTCTTTGGGGCTGGCAATTCTAATGCTATTAAACGTCCACTAGCCAACAGTAACTTCAACACACACTAAAATATCACCGTATTCATATAACTTCAATCTTCTATCCTTTTTTTGTCAGACTTCCACATCATTCCACATCAGGTTTCAACAAGAGTCAGTCTCAGTCACCCTGTTCATGCCCACGCCTTTATTGAATTATTTATTTTCTCGAGGGGGCTGAAGGGGCAGTGGCTTGGCTGGCTGTAGTTCCTCGCTCTGCACGCACCTGCAGAGGACTGTGCAGACTCCAGACTCACAGCAGCTATGGCGACAAGGCACACAGACCCAAGTTACGGCCGGCGATGGGTGTAAGATGTGAAGAACTGCTCCCCAACCTGACCTCACCTGACCACGACCTAACCCTTGGAACTCGACCGCTCCTGCTAAAACTTGGTTGAGACAAGATGTGTTCAACTCTACTAATTTGGACCTCAAACAGGTATTTAGTCTGAGGATGCCAGGTATGCCCTCTAAAGGAAAATGATCCTATTACACAAAAGTTTATCTCAGTGAGACAGTAGATGTGGTGCGCAAGTAGATGACTTGCCACTCACACATCATGGTCACAAGCTTACCGGGGGAGAAAACCTGCCCTTGATTACACTGCACAGATAATACAACAGGTAGAGGTGTCCAATAGTGTGCAGAATATACCACAGGTACAAAGACTGTAAAGTAAAACGACCCAAGTTGAGGTGAATCTTACAGAGAATATTCACTGTTGCATATGCAGAAATGTACAGCTTGTTATGAACCACTACAGTGAGTCTATGCAGAGTTTGGAGTAGCTCGTTAACGAAACGCTCTTCCGATAAAGCAGGGCAACTTGCACTCCTGAAGGGGGGGTACCTCGACCTTACCCTAGATCTGTGTTCCGGTTTATACTAGAGGCATTTGTGGCTCTGCACTGGTCACGTCAACATTATTATCCGCAAACCAGAATGTAATGAAAAAAATTTGCATGCATAAAATCTCCCCATTGCCTGTCATATCAACCGAAAGCAGGCAGGTTACTGAATAGGACTTTGGCAAATTTGCTTTGTGGTCATGTCACACATTAACGTCATTACAAGTGGGTGATGTGTGTTTATTTTCATTCAGACTGTGGGTGATACCACAGATTTGAGCATAAACGGTATCATCACGAGTGTGAAATGTCTGGACTGGTGTCGCATGTCCTACTTTCTGTGCTAGCAGCACGTCATTGCTTCTCTTAATGCCAGTCAGTCATGTGACTTGCTATATTTTACACATTTGGGAGTTCATGGTGAAAGTCTGTAACCTGTTTACACAGGATTTGATGTCAGGGGGCCACTCAAATGATCCGGATGCTTCCAAGCGTGTGCGCATATACATGAGTGTACATACACACACACATTTGTATTCATATTTTTGTGGGGTCTGACCATTCATTTCTATGGACATAACCCTAACCCTAACCTTAACCCTAACCCTAACCCTAACCCTAACCTTAACCATAAGTAACCAAACAAAATAAAAGACTTTGGCTATTTTATTTTTTTGATTGCATTCGCAGAATTTTATAAAATTGAGGTTGCCCTGTGGCAAATGTACATCTGGTCCCCACAATGTCATATATACCTAACCCACACACAGACACACACACACACAAGCACACACACACACACCTCGCTATTCTAAGTATAAATGGACTTCCCATCACTGACGCTGATCTGACATCAGATGATGTTTAAATATAAAAAGCAGGAATTCCTGGGTGGGACCCTGGGCCGGATTTAGGCTGGATTTCACACCATCTCTCACTAGTGAGGGACAGAAGTGTTTCGTGTGACCGTCGCCCGCTGGGCTCTGCAGTTTCCACACCACAGTTAAAAGCTGCCTTTCAGCTCTAGGGAACCAAGACAACGCTGCACTTAGCTACTCTATAGTTTGCAGGTACCTTCTGGAGACCTGCATGATGCCACACAAGCTCCATTGATCATTAAGAAGCAGTACAAAGGTGAAATACAGGATGTGGCAGAGGGGCATGTTTTTGGGAGGTCCTGGGTGCTTAACCTGAAGGCCTGAGCACGTGTCATTTTGGGAAGCATGTAGCTCAGGGGGTTAAAAGTAAAATCGAGAAGGAGCCAGACAGAGATGGAGATTAATTTCATTATTGCCTATTGAATGTGCCCTTTTGGGTTGGTGTGTAGTAGATCAGGGAGTTTGAGATGTTCAAAGGGTCATGGGTTTGAATACTGTGGCCGGCAGAGTAATCATGTCCCCCACTGGACCCCTGAAAAGGACCCTCAACCCCAAGTGCCCCTGGACCCATGAACACTAGCAAATCCACTCTGTGACCCCTAAACTTGATCCCACCTGGAGATACATTTGTATCTCACAGGGAGAGTTAGAGGACTGTGTGAAATCCAAAGGATTCCTATGTTCAGTAGCTGTACTTGGACAAATAGCAAATAGAGTATATTTCATTTCATTCACGTAACACTCAAATAAAGAATCTGGAGCTGACCATGGGAATTCGCAGTGAAGAATGCCGAGACACAAACACAGCAAACACTGCACCCAGGACACACACATGCTTAAATATCACAAAACGCTTTTACACTAAGCCAATCTCCAGAGTAAGGGAATGTGTCTCTGTCACAGAGATTGCATTTACCTGAGAATAACATGGATGAAGTACATTTTCTGAAACCACTTAAGCATTCAATGGTTCAGATGGCCAATGCTGCTTTTTTTTAAACATGAATGATGGGGTACAGGGTGCTGGGTGAAGGTGTGGCAGATGGGCAGGATAGAAACACTTGGACAGTAGTGATGGCCAAACAAAATTTCATGAACCATTTGCTGTATTTTCTGACCCCACTAGATGGCGCTCTCTGTACAGAAAAGGGTTCAAAGCATGCCCCAAGGTAAACTAAGATCACCATCTAGTGAAGTCAAAAAAGAAATGGTTCATGAAGCTTCATTTGGCCATCACTACTGGACGGTATGGTTTGAACTTAAACATGACTTTGAGAAGCCAAGGATAATTCAGAGGGTCTCGGCTCCTCTAGGAAAAGGCAGAAAACCATGACAAAGTAACTAAATCTAAACTATAAGGCAAAACCGCAATTGCAAACCTGCGCCTGCACATTCCTCCGTGTCTCAGGTCTACCCAGCTGACCCAATGTGATCCCTAATAAGGCAGCTAATCCATCGTTAGCCAGCTAGCATCACACACATCATCCAGCGATAGGCCTCTGCCGACTCTCCTACAGGCTGACAGTGTTTGCCATTTGTTTTTTTAATGTGGTGAATCGTGATTAATTGCTTAAAATTCAGCTTCTTTAATGAAGCTGTTGAACTAAGCGCACAAATTGCTCCCTGAGTTTGCCACCAAAAAAATGACAAATATCGGAAATGATCATACATTCTGTGTGAGCTGTTTTATTATTCTATAAAACATGACAATAGCATAGACTGAAGTAAACAGCCTGCAGTTAAAGCAGGTTCCCTCTTTTCCTTCACATGCACGTTTACTATCACTGATTACAGTATCCATCCCACTTCTACAGTATAACCACTCATCCAGTGTGGTGTCATGGTGAACCTATACCAGGAAGTATGGCCCTCGTGCCCTGGATTCTGCCCCCCCCACACACACACATATACACACACACACACCAATGTTGGTGTACTTGTCTAAATGGGCTAAATGGGGACCTTCCATTCATATATATATATATATATATATATATATATATATATGTGTAAAATTGCCCATAACTACTTCTGCTGTTTTAGGCTATTGCTTCAAATACTGGCAGATCCAGGAATGAAAGAGTTCTTCACACGGTTTAGTTTGTATCGATGCAGCCTATACTGTCTTTCTGACGATTACAGCTTATACTCTGAGGATTCTCTCTACCTGTTTGAGTACATATTTTTTTTCAAAAATTGACTGAAGATTATATTGATCTTTCTGACCAATGATCTTCACAACAGTCTGTAAAAGATGCATTAACTTTACTTTTAATGTAGCGGGTCATTCTGTACCTAATGATGCTCCGTAAGACAGCCTGATCAAACAGAAACATGATGACGTAATCTGCATAAGAAATGCATTCTCTGAAGGAGATGAGAACAAATAATCCCATATCTTTAGCATATGCTTTTGTCATTTTTTGATAGAATGATAAAGAAGGTCACACAGAAGTTATGATCATTTCCAATATGATCAATATAAACCTCACTTTTATAAAAATTGGTGACTGGGCTCCTTTAAATCAGAGCTAGATAAGATTTTAACAACTCTGAGCTATTAATTATAAGTCCTCCCCAAACAAGCTTGATGGACCAAATAGCCTCCTCTCGTTAGCAAATTTCTTATGTTCTTCTGCAATCAAAAAACTAAAAATATCTTGTATTTTCTTTGATTACTTATGGCTAAGGTTAAGGCTGAGAAGGGGTTAAATCGATCTGACTTTATTCTGTTGAAAGAATATGCTTTCACAAAAGCTGCTGAATCAAAGATATCTATATGTAACCTGTGTGAATATGCAGTAAATATATTCTTTAATATATTTAATATGCAGTTAAATATAAACTTCTTCAAACCACATTTTTCCTTCCAATCCTTTATTCAAATATGTTTACAAAATGTTCCGAAATGCTCAGCGCCAGGAATGACCCCAAAGTGCTGCTGCTATCCAGTCAGGAAGATTTCAAATGACATCCAAAATGTGACAGCGGCTGGAGCTGGGTGACTCAAGCAGGCCACTCTGCAGACTTTCCTGCTGTTTTGTTATTATTCCTTTCAAGCTTGTCCCCCCCCCCCCCCCCCCCCCCCCCCCACCACACTTATATGCAGAATAATCTCTCACTCAAGCCGAAGGGTTAAATAAAGCAGCAGTCTGCAATTGGGCCACACATTTATGCATAATAAACAGTGTAGTGGGGGGTGCATCTGTTATTTCATTATGCATTAATATATTTAGGAATATTTTCAGTCCCCTCCCCATGACCCTGTACTGGATAAGTGGTTGGAAGATATAAGAAAGGTTTAATAATTATTAAGTCTTCCATGAACAGCGCAAACAAAGAGTAATATAGGGACCCTGACTGATCTAACTTAACGTAACATGGAGGACATGGGAACTCCACACGCAGAGCCGGTGGGTAATCGAACCTTCAACCTTGGAAGTCTGAAGCAACTGCGCCACCTTAAATTATTCAACATTTGTCATACTTACTATATTTATTTTATAGCTTTTATAACTGCAATGCTTTGGCAAGATATGCCGAGTGCTTTTTTTAATAACCATGCAAATCAAAATAAATTGATATGGAGGAAGACAGAGATGGAGATTAATGAATTACACCCCTTCCCCTAATAGAACACCCCATAGGAGGCACTCTACCTCCCTCCCTCCGTTCATTCTGTACTCATCCTTCTTTAGTCTCCACATACTGGCTATGCTTTGAGCCGTCACCTCAAGCCTCTGCCTCGGGCTGTTGCTTTTGGTTTCCTCCTTCTATCGTCTCCTCAGGCTGCTGCCTCAGGCCATATCTTTGGGCCGTGACTTTGGGCCATCGCTTTGGGCTATCACCTGGGGTCTCCAGCTCAGGTCATTGCCTCAGGCCGCCACCTTGGGTCATCGCTTTGGGCTATCACCTGGGGTCTCCAGCTCAGGTCATTGCCTCAGGCCGCCACCTTGGGTCATCGCTTTGGGCTATCACCTGGGGTCTCCAGCTCAGGTCATTGCCTCAGGCCGCCACCTTGGGTCATCGCTTTGGGCTATCACCTGGGGTCTCCAGCTCAGGTCATTGCCTCAGGCCGCCACCTTGGGTCATCGCTTTGGGCTATCACCTGGGGTCTCCAGCTCAGGTCATTGCCTCAGGCCGCCACCTTGGGTCATCGCTTTGGGCTATCACCTGGGGTCTCCAGCTCAGGTCATTGCCTCAGGCCGCCACCTTGGGTCATCGCTTTGGGCTATCACCTGGGGTCTCCAGCTCAGGTCATTGCCTCAGGCCGCCACCTTGGGTCATCGCTTTGGGCTATCACCTGGGGTCTCCAGCTCAGGTCATTGCCTCAGGCCGCCACCTTGGGTCATCGCTTTGGGCTATCACCTGGGGTCTCCAGCTCAGGTCATTGCCTCAGGCCGCCACCTTGGGTCATCGCTTTGGGCTATCACCTGGGGTCTCCAGCTCAGGTCATTGCCTCAGGCCGCCACCTTGGGTCATCGCTTTGGGCTATCACCTGGGGTCTCCAGCTCAGGTCATTGCCTCAGGCCGCCACCTTGGGTCATCGCTTTGGGCTATCACCTGGGGTCTCCAGCTCAGGTCATTGCCTCAGGCCGCCACCTTGGGTCATCGCTTTGGGCTATCACCTGGGGTCTCCAGCTCAGGTCATTGCCTCAGGCCGCCACCTTGGGTCATCGCTTTGGGCTATCACCTGGGGTCTCCAGCTCAGGTCACTGCCTCAGGCCGCCACCTTGGGTCATCGCTTTGGGCTATCACCTGGGGTCTCCAGCTCAGGTCATTGCCTCAGGCCGCCACCTTGGGTCATCGCTTTGGGCTATCACCTGGGGTCTCCAGCTCAGGTCATTGCCTCAGGCCGCCACCTTGGGTCATCGCTTTGGGCTATCACCTGGGGTCTCCAGCTCAGGTCATTGCCTCAGGCCGCCACCTTGGGTCATCGCTTTGGGCTATCACCTGGGGTCTCCAGCTCAGGTCATTGCCTCAGGCCGCCACCTTGGGTCATCGCTTTGGGCTATCACCTGGGGTCTCCAGCTCAGGTCATTGCCTCAGGCCGCCACCTTGGGTCATTGCTTTGGGCTATCACCTGGGGTCTCCACCACAGGTCATTGCCTCAGGCCGCCACCTTGGGTCATTGCTTTGGGTCGTCACCTTAGGCCTCCATTTTGGGTCTCCGCCTCGCACTCTGCTTCAGGCTTCCACCTCGAGCCAATGCTCTGGGCAATATCCTCGGGTCTCCGTCTCGGGCCTCCACCTCGGGCCTCTGTTTCGGACTCTGCTTCAGGCCGCTGCCTTGGGCCGCCTCCTTGGGTCTCTGTCTCAAGCTGGTCTTTGCTTTGGCCCGTTGCTAAGAAAGACCTTGGACTGTATACCTCTAGCTTTCACAATATTTCACTATTTTTCTTGTGAAACAGACATGAGCTAGCTGTGCTTGTATGGGAGACGGGATTGTATGGGAGACGTTCATCTTAGCAGCCTTTCGCAAAAAGCGTTTAACAGTCCCATTCCTTCAAAGGAAAGTCAATATAGCAACTGCTTAGAAGAGCTGCCAATTAGCCATTTTCTTCTGTAAAAACAGAGAATAGTCTTTTTCTCTTTCAATTATATAAAAGAGTGGCTAAATAGCTAAACATTTTATTGTATTTATTTATTTTTTTGATGTTTTTTCTTGTTGACCTTGTTCTGGATCACTGCTGATCTCACCCTGCTGTTCTGCCCAGGGCCTGAGCTCCGGTGCTCCCTAGGCCCCCTGGGCCCCCTGCTCTGTTTGGCTGCCCACCAGCCCTGTCTTCATGCCCTGCTCCCTGCTTTCGGTTAGCCCGCTGTCATCTCACTGCCTAGCCTTTGTGTCATCCTCACCCGGAACCTTCTCACCTTCATGTTATCTTACTCCACCCCACATCCAAGCCAAGCCAAGCGAGAACATCATGACTGATAATCATCGAGTCAACCTGCTGTGAGAGAGCAATATGACCATAATCCCTCTAACGCTAAAATGTTTACATAACACCTACAACCGGGCCATTGAACATCGCGCTACTGGGATTAACGTCCGAAGTTCATAGTGACAT
The DNA here is from genome assembly GCF_023856365.1 of Brienomyrus brachyistius. Classification (NCBI taxonomy): domain Eukaryota; kingdom Metazoa; phylum Chordata; class Actinopteri; order Osteoglossiformes; family Mormyridae; genus Brienomyrus; species Brienomyrus brachyistius. Next base: position 11,345,684 of record NC_064545.1, on the reverse strand, counting down.
GGTGCTGAATTAATTATCTGTGTTCGCCAGTCAAAATGGAAAAAGAGACCTTGAAAAAGAGGGAAAAAAGTATATAAGGAAAAGTGTTTAAGCAGCAACTCTGAAAATCCACAAAATATATGATGATGAAGGCTGACTTTGATCCAAAGGGCAGAACTTGGATGCAACCTGGATGACTAGAAAGGACCTTACAGGGACGCCTGAGATTCCAGGCCGATACACGAGCTTCCTGCCTGCTTCTGAAGCTGCTTCCTCCAGCTTCACTGAACCAGCTGATTTCCAAGAGGGAGAAACTCTCAATTAATATTAAGTGATTTCAATGAAAGGAGACTGAATGGACTATTAAATAAAAATGCAATAAAATAGTGGGTAAGTGGAAATGTCCTGTACTGAAGTATGGAAATACAGTATGATAGCAATATAAATGTGTAACAGTGTCACATTTATTCATGTAAATGTTGGAGATGTTATGCAGCATGCCGTGTAATGAAATGCATTTGATTTGATGAAAACAGGGTGATGAGATGGGCACACATTTGTGGAGAATATTAAAATGGCCGAAACATGAAAAGAGGGAGGTGGGAAATTGAAGGAGGAGGAGAAGAACTATTGCTGTACAGTAAGTTAAAGGAGGAATGATCTGGAAAAGGGCAGTGCCTGCGTGAGTGGTGATGAGGTAAAGGATGAGGTAAGAGGCGTTTCCTGCCGCAACGCGATGGCATTTTGCCTTTGTGTCAGGTGAGAATGGTCCTTTTTTATAGGAATAATGACACTTTATTGATCCCCATGGGGAAATTCTCTTTTTACCTACCACATCTTGCACTCTATGACACACAAACACTTATGTGGGTGAGTTAAGCTTGTCTGTGATGGGCAGCCACCCAGTGCAACACCTGTGGAGCTGGGGGTTAAGGGCCTCGCTCAAGGACCCCGAAACGTGGCTAGTTTACCAAAGCAGGGCAGGAGCCCCCAACCTTCAAATCACAGGCACAGAGGCTTAATCCACTGAGCCGCACACCTTCCCCCTTATACAATAACCTTAGTTGTTATTTTTTGGGGTGATTGTAGCCTTTTGATGTGGAATATGTGTTCCTCTTTTTGTATTTTGAATTGGCAAAGTCACATTAAGAGCTGACTGGGCCTGACAACCTGTGCCAATGGACTGAATTGTATTGTTGATATTTTCATGCAAATTATGGAAAAGTTGTTGCAGACAGTAAAATTTTTGATGTAAAAAAATGTTTCTCTTTTACAGCTGAGTCCTGTGCGTGGTTTTGAACAAGAGCTGCATATCTCTGACATGATTCTGTGCTTTTTATAACTGCATATGGACATAAATAACTGTTCATTATAAATGCTTAAATATATAAATTGAGATTTTGCCTGCTTTTGAAGTCATCTGAAATAAATCCATAAAAACTGAATTTTCATGTCATTTATTACACAATAATAATGTTCAGTCACTTAAAATGATACTATGTATATTTCACATTGTTTTTATTATACACTGTTACTTGAAACACCAGCACATGCAAAATAAAACTGAATAACTTATTATAGGATGCAGTAAGTAAAAATCTGTAAATGTTCTTCATTTCACTTGTGCATTGGGTGTAGGAGAACCTAAACATTTAACACAACACTAATATCGAGTGCTGACAATTACAATGGCATCTGGACTATCCTCACAGCGCCTGGTAGCCATCCCTTCAGTGGATGATGTAAATTAGGCTTCCAGGAAAGTCCTTGTCAAGCTCATACCTACTGCTGATCTGTATCAGTCATCCTAGTGATTGCTGGCATGACAGCCGATGGAACGTGTTCTAAGTCCAAGTAAAGCAAGGCTGGCTCATCATGATAATGTGCTGGGTGCTACATCAGTCCAGCCCGTTTCGAGTGGTTCTGTTGAAGGGGCTCAATATGCCCCCCCCCCCCCTCCTCCTCACCCCCACCCGACTTAATCATCACACTCTGCTACTTTTCACATAAGCTTGACCTCATTATTACTGCCAACCTGCCAAGTCTTCAGAATCAAAGTGCCTTCACACCATAGGATGTTCCGCCATGTGGGGTGGACCTGGAACCAGAGAAAGGAAGAGCTGCTGTACCGGGCCGACGGAAGGAGGATGGTACCGGGAGACACGACAGAATGTCACACTTTACAGTTTCAGTCTCCAGCTGCAGCACTGCTCTGCAGAGAATATGGCGGCATGCAGAGTAATTTCCCTGAGACTAACGTCATCTCGCCAGTTTGTGCAAGTACTACGCTCAGTGACGCGCAGAGGACACATTCAGGTGCTAAAACACAAGACTGTACTCAACAGAATAGCACCCAAATCCCATTTTGTTGGGTTACTTCATATCTAATACATAATGTTTGTGTCTTTTTATCTTTAAGAGGGGGGAAGGCAAGGATGGCCCACGGAGGCCCACAATAAGGTGACAAATCCTTCGTTCACCCGCAGCCATTTCATGGATGACGTAAACATCTTTTTCGTCTCCCTTTATCCCAGACAGACCAGCCCACGTTTAACCTTGACGGTCAGCATAACAACATTTCTCAGAATCTTTTGGGTTTTCATCATATACATTTGTAATAAATCGGTAGAGGCTGAGTAAGGGCACTGGAATACAGTAAAAAGGATCCAGTCACCGAATACTTGATTTACGTCCCATTCCGCCCTGACTGTCACCAGCCCCGGACTGAGGTCCAGGCTGGAACTGGTTTCCATACTCTTTATCATCCATTCTTAAGGTAGCCCAGCTCTGCGTCATCATCGCGCCGTACCAGGCTCCTGCGTTCCGCCACACGCCCCCTGGTGGCAGGCCTTCTCGTTTCGCTTCCGGCTGTCCCCCACCTGGGAGAGGCCTCCGGGGGGTCGTCTCTTCATGGGGAGGGAGGGTGAGCGCCTGACGGAGCCCGTTACGGGCGAGGGCACCTCCGAGCCAGCCATACCGGCCGCGCCGCGACAACATCGCTTGAGGCCCTTGCGGAAGTGAATGGTGAAGAGTCCATAGATGATCGGATCTAGACAGGCGTTGAAGAGGCCGAAGATGAAGAGCATGTGGCTCATCGAGTGTGAGACGGTCTCCTCCAGGTCATTGGGGGAGAACCAGTACCACAGACCCAGCAGGTAGTAGGGGGTCCAGCAGATGATGAAGGTCAACACTATGACGATGCTCATTTTTAGAGTCTTCATTCGTGCTTTTGGTATGTTGTTCTTCGAGCGGCGAAGATGGACCTCCGCAGAAGACACTGAAACATAGAGCATATCCAGAGTCATCTTTCTACACATCCAGGACCATGCACTGGAAGTACTCCAGCTGGATTCGTATAACCTATATACACAGTGAGTTCCACCCGTAGTCAGTCTAAGAAAATTTACCCAGCATGCCCTGTGAGTGCAGAAGGTTCCTTGATGTTATTGAAGTATTCTGTCCTAGACAAATTGTAGGCTAACAAAGTGCCTCTCAGTCTTGGCAGACAGATGGATGAGTTTTAGCTTCAACCAGCCTCATGAGTAGGGCTTGTTGGGGATGTAACAAGAGATACTAATCAAATCACTATAGCTAGAGTCAAAATCATATGAAACCACACTATTTTGTACTACTATGAATGCCACAAAAAATATCAAATTCTCAGAAATGCTACAATATAAATTTGAGACAGAATGCAACCAATAGTTCAATCAAGCTTAAGGACTCAGCGGGAATGAAAATCCATGTAAACACAGGATCTCAGGAGAGATTACTGAGTAACACTGGTCTAGCTAAACATTTTTAGCCACAAATAAATGTCATCAGCTGAACTACCCAGTTGATTAGCACTGTAAAGAGTTATCTAGCTGCTAGTTCTGAGGTTTGAGCATACTAACAATGAACTGGCTGCAGTCATATTTCTTAACCAGTCAGCATATAGACCAGATATGACTTTGTAGCTACTGGATGCTCAGAAGATCTGTGGATTAGCATACCGTTGCCCTTCCTCATTCCCTTGGAGATTTCCACAAGGATCCTGGTGTAGCAGAAGATCATGATGACCAGGGGCAGGAGGAAGAGACAGGTGAAGGTGAACATGTTGTAAAGGGTTTCTTGCCAGTGCCTCTGGAAGCTGCCCCGCGTGGTGCACTGTGTGAACGTCTGCGGAACCGTAATGGTCACGTTGTGGAAGATGAAGATCTGGGAAAACAGAACAGCAGAGGTCTCCTGGCATACCAGCTCACCTATTAGCTTCATCCATCCATCCATCCTGGAACCCACCCAGGTAGCATAGGGCACAAGGCAGGGGCCCACCCTGGACAAGATGCCAGTCCATCATATCCAGTTTATTGACAATCAAAATTGCAGTAAATTAACACAGAAGAACTGCTTCTTATCCAGATGCCACTGTAAACAATTTGAGACCGAAGCCATTTAGAAGTCTTCTTTGACATTTGATAAGTCCTCGGTCATGTTTTGGACAGTGTGGTGATTTGAAGACCTCAAACAGTTAATTTCAGGAGCTCAGATTAGTAATAATATGCCTAAAGGGGCATATGAAAAGGGCAATTGCTTATAGATATTTTTTCAATCAACACATCATTCTATAAAATATTAAAATATATTGAAGTCATTCAAGGCCATTTCTATGTAATTTTCTTTCAGCTACTATCATTAAGGTGCTGAAATACACTTTCAATCTCATTCTGGAATCAAGGGTATGAGTATGAAGTTAGTTCACTGTTATTTGCTATAATAGCCTCTGCACTTCAGGGACGGCTTTTCATTAGATGCTGGAACATTGCTGGTGGGATTTGCTGCCATTCAGGTTGGGTATTGATCAGTGGCGACTGACAGTCTTTCAAACAGGGAAAGCGCCCCCCCCCTCCCTCCCCCACACCGAATGAATAACAAAGTAATAAACAATAATAAACAAACAAAATTTGCTAACCTACTAAAAAATGAACCTTACTAACAAGACAAGGAGCAAGCTCAAGAATGTCATATTTATGTTTTTATTTACAGGAGAATATGTACAAATAAAAAAATGAAAAGATTTCATCTGCCGAAAATCTGCATGGGATTGAATTTCAAATGCTCCTGTGCCGAAGTATAATTTCAAAACGCTGTCAAAGACAAAGATGTGCGGCCACTTTGATAGTCCCTCCAATCATCATGTAGCAGTCAAGTGTCCTGGCCAGCCCATCGCCCCATTCACTACCAGAGATATTGAGCTTCCTTGAGATGTCGTTTTGAAGCATTCGTCCAATAAACATCTAGCTTTGCTGCACTGAAAACAGAAGTGCCATTGAAGTCCAGTGAAGTTGCGCTTCATTGGGTTTTACTGGATTGGGTTGCCACAGTAATGTAATGCATGAGAAAAAAAGTCACATTAGACGATATGCATGAGATTATTGCTGATCCTGAATGAAGTAGCCATGAATCTGAACACGTTCTAGCACGCTCTTAGTAACAGCAATGTAAATATAACAGCACATCAACGCTCAACTAAATATTCTGTGACTTTTTAGAGGAGGTTACCACTGGTATTGATGTTGGACTACCAGGTTCCTTTCTGTGAGCTTGTGTGGCGCAAAATTTCACAACTGAACTTGCTCCTAGACGTTTTTACTGCATAATTACTTCCTTTGCTGTTGATCAGGGCAGTTCTAGCAGGGCAGAGATTTGGCAAACTGACTTGTTGGAATGTTGGAGTCCTACGATGGTGCCAAGTTCAAAGTCCCTAAGGTCTTCAGTGCAGTCTGCTGTCAGTGTTGGAAATTGCATGCCTATGTGCTTAATTATGCACTTGTGGGTGTTCACATGTTTATAGTCATAATGTGTATATCTATATGAGTCTAGTTATAAGAACATTAATTATCAAACTTCTGGTTATTCGAAGAAGCGGATTTCAGTATGCAGGCCACAGGTGTTTGACAGGTGTACTATCTGCCAATAAGATGGCTGATTAGCTAAGGCCGTCAATCAGTTATGAAAGATCTGATTTTTATGGGCAGGAGTTATCATCTACACATGGATGATCAGATATTCATTGAGTCTCCATATAAGCACAGTGGGCGTTCGCCTCCAGTGCTGCAGGTTTGCTTCCTCATGCTGTGTGTGTGATGTTTGCATGCTCTCCTTGTGTTTGCAAAGGTTTCTTTATGTCCTCTGATGCACTGGTATCCCATCCAAGATGTCTCCTGTGTTGTCTGAGATTCTCATGACCCAGCAATGGATAAAAGTTAATGGAAAGCAGATGGATAGTTGTCATACTTTCTGTTTTAAAGTAAATGGCTAATATTGCATAGGAGTAGGTAGGTTTTCTCTCCTACGTGATGAGTGTGGTTCATCAGAGACCAGGTAAGATAGAAAACCTGCTGGATACCAGCACTCCAGGATCAGATCTGCCTAACCCTGATATACTGTTGCATATATACTGCAGACACAGCTGGGAAGCACATCTTATGCAACGGCTCAACTATGTTGGCTTGTCAAATGGAGCAGCAGGTCTACAGAGTCTCCCTGTGCTCCTGCTGATGCTCTACAGAGCAAGAAAGATGCGGAGTTCATAATGTCATGCTAATTATACAGCTGTCACACCCCAACACACTCATGTATAAAGCTAGTTCATGTATGATTCACTCATTTATGTATGATTGAAATATTACTTTTAAGACTTTCAAAACCGTACCATAGGGAAAAGCTCTGACGATGATGAGCAAATCTATTCAGTAAAAACACAGAAGTATCTATAAAATAGATTGAAGAATTGGATGTCAGGGAACCATGTGGGGTATATTAGATTGAGATATAGGCTCAGAGGAGGGTGGGAGGAGCCGCTGGGATCTCACGGCGATGCCATTCATGTCATGACATAACAGACATAAAGTAACAATTCTGTACTCTTCCAAGATCAATTTTCATATCCCTCCCAAACTTATGGGCATGATTTCTAAGAAATCAAATCAAAGTAGTAAGTCCCATCTGGGTATTGCTCAGATCACAATTTTATCTGGGAAAAAAAATGGTCGAAAGTGCCCAAATCTCACCCCAAATCAATCAGTCTTCCGGAATGTGCTATTTTTTCCCCCTGACCTTTCGCACATGCTGGACATCTGGTGGGTAATTGCTGCCCCCAGGAAGAATGTGGGGAAGAGTGCCCCCTACCTGTGGGATGGAGAGGAAGGCGCTCATCAGCCAGGCGATACCCAGCATGACCTTGCATTTTCTGCGGGCCTCGCTGATGGCCAGGGGGTTGAGGATAGCGGCCTGGCGGTCCAGGCTGATGACGACGGTGACAAAGGCGCTGGAGTACATGGCCAGCAGCTTGAGGAACATGAGGAGGCGGCAGGCGGCATCCCCAGCCAGCCACTGGACGGTGATGTTCCACACGGCGTCCAGCGGCATCACGATGAACGTTACCAGCAGGTCGGCGGCGCTCAGGTGCATGACCAGCGTCCGCACGTGCGACTTGCGCTTGTCAGCGCTGGCGGCCCAGAGCACGGCCAGGTTGCACACGGCAGAGATGGTGCAGAGTATAAAAGTGAGGATCACGCGCACCTTAGCGGCCATGGAGAACGTGGGCAGCTGCAGCAGGTCGCTCTCCACGCTGCCGTTGCAGGGAGCGGCCTCCATTTTGCAGCTAGAGTTTGGCTGAAACCCAGTCATCTGGAGAAACATCAGCATCTCAAGCCCCTGGGAGGAGACATTCATGTCTGGGACATGCATACGGAGAAACACGTTCTCCAGCCTCCCATCTATGCAGCTTCCAGTAGATGACTAAGATGCCAGCCGGGGTGTGAAGGGGAATTTGCTGTTTGTACTGGGGCCAGGTGTTAGCCCTAGCCTTAGAACTGACCTAAAGGAAAAAGAATAAAAAATTCTGGTAGGAGTTCTGTTCTGTGTGATTTTTTTATAGATATTCCTTCAATATTAAAAATGAAGTGTAAGAAAACATTAAATCAGTCAACAAAAACACTTCAATGGCAAATTCCCAAACAAAGGATGAAACTCAATGAATAGTATAGGGCAGTATCCTAAAAAGATAACAAGCACACACGTATAATGCATTGAAGATGCCTCCATAATGCATTATAATGCATTCATAAAATATTATAAACATGGCTATAACTATTTATAAGGCATACCACATTATAGCCATGTTTTTTTTGTGCATTATGAATGCTCTACGAAGCTCTCTTCTATAATTTCCTATAAATACCTTATAATCCAGTACAAATTCTTTAATTCTTATACTGGCTGATATAATGCATTATGAAATGATTTATTGTGCATTACAGTTCAGAGTTTCATACAGCATTTATAATGCATAACGAACATGGCTATAATGTGTTATAACTTTTTATAAATAGTTATAGTCTTGTTCATAATACTTCATGAATGCATTATAAAGGCATATAAAATGCATTATGATTACTACTTTAAGTATAGTGTTACCAATATGATTTATTTGGGCTCTAACACATGGCGTTGCCTATAACTGAACTACTAAACGAAAATAACCGCAATAAAATGCATATTACGATGATGACATCGTTCATAATACAAAACAATAACATCGAACTATTCACTAAAGTAAGAGATGGTGACGATTTCATATATTCACAAAGTTTATAATTATAAAAGAAACCTTTTACATGCAAAGCAGGATACGCAGGACTGTCTATACCATACTGAAAGAATTTACATCAACGTACACTTCAAGATAACGTGAAAAAGTCTTAAGCGTTCTGGTATTTTTGCAGTCCTTGCTGGTGTTTTTGGAGTCATTAATTAATCCTTGTATGCCAACACCTCTTACACAACATTTCACAAAAAATAAGTTAAAACTTGGGAGCAATAATCATTCATAATAACCCACTAACTAATTGTTATCTTTAGTTGGGTTAAAACTATATTCCGGGCAAAAGCATGTGTATGAATAAGTACAGACTTGCAGTTGCGTGCAGCTGCTAATATTCATGCAATCATTCAAGCTAACAGTTGGATGCCAAATTACGTTGTGACTTAACTAACCTTCAAGCTTACCTTGACAATTGCTCGAAGACTTCAGTCACGGGATATTCAGACAAGATTTATGTTGACCATGGAACACCACAGAACGGGAGATTGCTGCATCTGAGAAAAAAAGTCCTAAAGGATATACTTTTTACTACTTATCATACCACTCAGTTGTTTTTTTTTTCTTTTAAATAAAAAAACTCGTCTGCCAGTTGAAAAACTGTATTCACGTCTCTGGTCCGACTGTTTTCTTGAAGCGCAAAATAAAAGCTTCACCGAACCGTTTCCATTGGTTGAATTCTCGTTGCGGTTACACCTGTTAACTATTTATTAAAACAGAGATTTTGTGAATTACTGGCAAAATAAATAATAATAATAATAATAATAATAATAATAATAATAATAATAATGATGATTGCGTTCACTTTGGAGTCCGGGTTAAGTCCGAAGAGCCGGCTGCTGCAGCGCAGCAGCACATCCCGCCGTGCACGGTCCTCCCCCGTCCGCAGCCACCCCGTCTCTGACACACCGCCTGCATGCGCTCCGCAGTTCACCCCCAACCGGAGACTAATGGCGACCGCGAAGACTCTCCGGGCGCCTGACTTGCAGCGCCCTGCCTCCGTCCTCCGGGACCTATCCCAAGCGATTCACAAATATCTCCCTCTCTCCCCAGTTTGAATTTAATAATTCAGCTAAAGCAGAAATATGTACTACATGTTTGTTACCGTAGCAACTTTGAACTGACGCAGTAATAAGTAATAGCATCAGTATAAATACAGATAAACTATTCAAGAGCCTTTTTAAAAAGCTAATATAGTAACATATAAATATATTATGCTAAGCTCCAAAACAGTTTAATAAACGGATAAAATAACTCCGAGATGGAACTGGGAGGTTTTGTGAAAAATTGCAGATATTGGGGTGTACACATATACAAATAGACTTCTTGAAGCAATTATTTTATCTTCCGTTTAATTATTTACAAGGCTTTTTTTTTTTTTTTGGGGGGGGGGGGGGGGTCATCCATAATCATTCTGAAAGACAAAGTAAATGGGAAGATGTCAATTGACGTCATAAATCATGTGAAAATGCATGCACTCAGACACACACGCACACGCCACATGTTTATTTAAAAAGGTCAGATTTATGACTAAATGTATAAGAAATCGTTAGATTATATGATCATATACCTAGAGAATAGCCAATACTATAACCCGGACTGAATGGCTTAATTTACAATACAAGTACAGTACAATCCCGGACTTCAAGGTACCTGGCAAAACGTTATATCCAAAGTCCGTTATATCCAGAATCACTGTATGCCCAGACACAACTATAGGACACCATTTACTCATGCCACACCCCAACAGACACACTTGTGGTATAGATTATTATATTGTACATGTAGTAATCCATCTTTACCTGAGCAAATGCGTGACTATTAATAATCGCGACTCCATATCTGCGCTGGATATCACCAGCACTCCACGCGCCTCGTAGGCGGAGCCTGCATGTCCGTTATAGCTGAACAAAACTACAGCTAAAAGCGACCCTGGGGACCAAATTGTTTGTCCGTTATAAGCGAAATTCCGCTATAGCCGATGCTTTTTCTGCATGTTCTTAAAGGCGCACGGCCCGGACGAGCGGACCTCGTCCGTTATAGACGATATTCCGTTATAAGCGAGTCCACTATAACGGGATTTTACTGTAGTAGATACAGCGAATATCTAACGTTGCATAATAAAGTGAACTACATAATCAAGTAAGTGATACAGCCTTGAACAATATGCTGGAAGCGCTACTTTAGATTCAGTGAACAAATCAACAATGCTGTGTGTAATTACAGGAAACTATAATTAGTAGGCCTTTAAGATATTTTAATTAAACGAACAAACAATTAATGCAGTGTTTAATTGGAGGAAACTTCCAGAACTCCTTCCATGCTCTCACAGGGAGCCAGGGTGAGGGGAATCTATAATTGGCAGCCCTTCAATTTGTCCTAATGAAACAAACAAACAATTAATGAAGTGTCTAATTGCAGGAAACATACAGAACTCACCTCCCTGCTCCCTCAGAGAGCCAAAGCGAATCTAAAAACTCTGCTGCCATTTTGCTGGATCATGGTGTCATATTAAGCATTGTTGAACCCAATGTGTCATTTTTGCATCATTTGTGGAGGGATCCCACCCTGTCTTGGGTGGGGATCTGCTCAGATCCACTGCGTTTTGGATTTCACTTACAGGACAACACACCACATTTTAGCTCACAGGTGACCTTCCTACTGTAGACGGCATCATGGACAGAGAATAGCGTAAAGGGACCTGTAATAGATGTCCTTCATGACTCAACCATCTGGTTTGTCACCGGTTGTCCCTACAAAACACATTGTCGTACTCTGTACTACTCCATCAACAGACCAACATTACATACTGCGCCCAGAACTGACTGGTCCGCCAGCCTCCATAAATCCTAATTAGATCCTACATTTCAACTTTACTCCACTCTGACCTCCCACTAGTTCTTTGTTTTTTAGCGATTTATCATCTATCTCTACACGGCTCCCTGCAGCTGCTGCTCCTAAATCTCTGGCTGATTGTGTGTTTGTGAGTTTTAATGCGTTTTAGTTTTGCTCTCCCTCTGATTGGGCCTCTTGGCCATGAAGCTCATTTAGTTCATACAGGTAGAATTTGTTAACATTGCTTCTGAAAATCAGGTTAAGAAAAGGTTGTCTGCAAAGAAATAAGCAATTTGCTACCAGACCACTGAAAGGCAATGTACAAAATTTGTATCACAACTGCATTGATTGCATTTCAGATCCGGGTTAAATAAATGACGGATTGGCTTTTACACTGCGACAAAAAGGTATAATGGTGCAAGGTGAGCTGATCCCAAATGAAGAGCAGTATTGTGACACCTTTCTTAGCACAGGAGCAAGACTTCAATCAGCGATGAAGGTGTCAGTCAAAATCTATTCATTCATCCACAAATGAATGTTGCATTTATGTAGCACTTTTCACAACACCCAAAGCACTTTACAGAACCAATGGGGAGCCACCTGAACCAGCACCACTGTGTAGCCCCCATCTGGATGATGTGACGGCAGCTGTCCTGTGCCAGTATGCTCACTGCACAGTAGTGAACATGGTGAAGGGCAGGAGAGAATGCACCAATTAGATATAGGGGATGATTAGGAGGCTACATCTGATAGGGCCATAGTGGACATCAGGTACGGCCCCTACTCTTTTGAAAGACACCTCAGGACCCTTTATGACCAAAGAGAGTCAGGACCTCAGTTTTACATCTCATCCAAAGGACAGGATCATTTTTACAGCACGGAATCACCAGCAGAAGTACGGATATCAGGTTCAGAGGTACAAGGAAATAGTTATAATCAGCTGCTTTAGTAATTAAGGAGAGTCTAAATGAGAATATCAACTGAAAGGGGGGATGCAAATGGCACCAATGAGGCTGCTACACTTAGAGTAGACCGTGATGGATGAACAGAGAATTGTCTGGGTGTTTTCGGGATTACGCATTTTTAGTCTTTTCCTCTTACCGCACGAAAGACTCACTCTGACCCCTTGTGTAAAATATACTCCTGTTCAGGGTGAGAAAAACACACTTTCGTAAAGTCTGGAGTTTCATAAATGAAAGACAATCTATTTCCGCTGGCACAGAGATTGAGTACCTGTCACAGGAAGAACTGAATGTAAGGCAGGGTTATGTTCTGGGTTGTTTATGCAGCATTTACACAACAGAAGGGAAATGCAGGCATCAGTTTACCTGAACAGCAGAGTTTGGGCCACAAACTGTAGTCATAAAATATTCATAGGTTTCAGCCAAACTGTGCCCATCAGTCTTCGATCCCGTCAGCTAAACACACTGGCCTGTGTTGATCCAGCGTTACGGGGTTCTAGTCCCGCCTCCTGGCTCCCCGAATCCCACCAGCGGGCAGCTCGTGATCCCACCAGCGGGCAGCTCGGGATCCCACCAGTGGTGCCATTCTGCTTCCAGCTTGATAAGGGAAATGTTTCATTTGCAGGGGAACACTGGTCCAACAGCATTACCGGGGGTCCGATCCCAAAACTTGAATGAAACGAAACTATTTAAGCTAATTAGTGTACATTTATTTATAAAGTCCCCCGAAAACAGCCCTAGTTACACCATGCACGGACCACAAAGGGCTGACTTCAGGCCTATTCAGCTCCAATCAATACCACCACAGTCTGGAACTTACCTCTCAGATACTACTTTTGAACCTTCAGTCCTATATCTCTAACTGTTTTAACTTTTTACTGGTCAAAGTGTCTAGGGGAGGTGCATGGATCCCTTATTCCATGCGGCTTTTCCTCCATGGATCAAATGCTAATGTTTCTAAATTGCTTCTTGGTATCATGCAGCAGACTAACATCTCAGCATGTCTCCTGCCTTGTGTATTGTTCAGTTTTGTCACAGCTGATTTATATTATATTTAAAGCGATTTAAAATTTCACAATAACTGATATTGCACTGTAAGAGCACACAGAACATATACTGACATAAACATACTGCAAAAGGCATATTTTTATTTAGTCTCATTTTGAGTCTTTCTCTTTTACAATAAACAGACAGTTTTGGACATACAGTTTGACAGGAAATGCATTTTTAGAGACGATATTGGAAACGACGGCGTCCTGCTTCAAATGGTGCGCTTGAGTTATGAGCTGCGGCAGTGAGATTCATGGTTATATGTGGTCTTGTGAAGGTGCTTGATTAGCTTTAGCGCAGATAAGGAGGGTACAGAATAACCCTGGATGCTGTGATGTGGGCTTTGAGGGGAGCTTCTCCTTTGATGGGCGTTATCATCGTTGGACTACGCTGTGGAGCGTTAGATCTGAGATGGTGTAACTTAATCTCTGACACAAAGTCACAGAGAGAAAAAACAAACAGTGATGTACATCTGACATGACATTAAGTCGCTTCCAAAGCTGTAGTGTTTTGTAGCTTTACATTTTAAGGGTGGCTCAGTCATTATCACCGCAGCCGAAAACCTTTAAGGTCTTTTGTACGGTCAGTTTGCATACTGTCCCTTCGCTGTGGTGGTGTTACCTGCAATGGACAGGCATGGGTCCGGTGTGTTCGATGTTATGTGCTGCATGGGGTAATTGGTTCCTGAAGATGAATGGACAAATTGTTTAAAGTGACTGGATGGAGATTAAACGACTGGGATTTTAATTAATCTGTTTATTTGTTTGTTTGTTCGCTTTTTGGAGAGGAATATTAGTCTCTGATTAACCCAAGAATCCCTTTCTGGGTTTTCTACTGTTAGATGACATCATCCACAAGCAGGCAAACCCACACAGCATGTAGACAATCCATGAAATGCTAAGCTTCTAAAAAAGATCACACTCAAGGTTAGAAGACAAACCATACTGGTATCCCAACAGGTCCTAGAACAAATATTTGCAATATTTTTTTCTTCTATAGCTAATTTATTTGCAATAACATGTATGTTACTTTATACCAGTTCGATTTATTTTTTCATTATCGAGATTCAAATCAATAAAATTCAATGACACCCCAGGCATTTCTATAAAAATGTTTCTCTTATTTTTAATGTTTTGTTGTTAAAGTCTGTCTGTTTATACCATGCATTAAATCATGTAGTGATATATATATATAAAAATACAAGCTGATTATCTGACTTTCATCCCCCGGATTGGTTCCAAGCCCCCCCATGAAAAACAAAATCTGCAGGTGCTTTGTCCCTTATATAAAATGGTGTGGTATTTGCAAATAGCCCACACACATCCTTCTGTGTTTTAAATCAGCTTTGGATTATTTATAATACCCTAATACAATGTAAAAGCAACGTAAATAGTTATACTGTATTGTTTAGGGAACAATGACAAGAAAAAAAGTCTGTTCATGTTCAGCACAGACGTAGCCATCGTGAGCTTAACTACACAGCACATGTCAGCAACATGTGTACACAGCACATGTCAGCAACAACTGAAAATATTCTTTCTCATTCACATGGACTCATAAATGCTCAGTGTGATCGGCGCACGGCAAATGCAAGATTTGCTTTTTGGAACTTTCTGGATTTTTTTTTCCCCAAATATTTTCAATCCATGCTTGGTTGAACCTGTGGGTCTGGGGGACGACTGTACATAAGATGAAACTTGGGAGACCAGATGATCCATGTCAGGAAGGAGACTTTCGGGTTTTACAAACCGCATTAAAACTGAAAACTGCCCTCCACCGATGGCATTTTCATGAAACGTCGCACCCATAAGGCCACCAGCATCGTGGAGGATGCCTCCCACCCTTCCCAGGTTCTCTGCCCCCCCTTCTGGCAGAAGGTACCGGAACATCTGGTCCAGCTCTGCCAGACTCCATAGCAGCTTCATCCCCATGAACTCCATCCACCAGCACTTTGTAACTTTATTGCCATTTGCACTACGGTGACCAGATAATCCACGTCAGGGAGGAAACCTTCAGCTGCTTCTGCTTTTACAAACTACTGAAAGGCTCCTGTGCTTGGCTAAATACTGCAGTTTTTATGCTTTTACTGGTTTGTTCCCTTGATTGAAAGACTCATCCAGCTGTTACACATTAACGTTAGTAATACATGCATGATTATTACAGACTGATCAATCAGCACACAGCAAGAACTCAGTGCTTAAGTGAAATCCAGGTCCCTTTGAAATCGAGGTTTACAAATTCTATCCCAGCTCTAAATGTCCTACCTGTTGTGGATCATGTGGTCACTCCAACCGAAAACAGCATGCAGGGTTTTTTAATTAGATTTTTGTTAACAAAGGCTACAACAAAGACAAACTTTCACCAGCATTATTTGTGTTCAGGTCCCTTTCAAAAAAAGCTGCATTACTGACTGGCTTCTCAGCACCCAGAAAGCATCAAATGAACAAACAATGATTCTTAGAGAGTGACATTACAGGTGCAAGCTTCAGTGCAATGTCTGTAAAGGAAGAATATTTAATTACTTGTAGTACGTAGGATGGGGTGGACGAATAAAGTCAGTGTAAAATGACTATATGTTACAAAGGCTTGGGGGGGGGGTGTTCTCAGAGAACAGAGGGGGTGTTCTCAGGGAACAGAGGGGGTGACTCAGAGGAGCCTCGAACAAAGTCGGCTTGCTCATTACTGTGTTCTGATTTTAAAGCGCAGACTGGTTTTGTGTAATGAAGTGCAGTGGCAAAATTTTAAATGAGGAGCAGCTGTGATCCCAGAAGTACATTAGTGTGCAGAAACGTGGGTAAAAGAAGCATGGAGGCCACTGCGATGCGACCACTGTAAAAGGTGTCAGCACGTGGAGCTGGATCCCGCTTACAGCACCACCATGATTTCCACCACATTTCTTCCATTAACCCCATTTTATGGCATGCAGTGTAAGAGATGCAGAATGAGACCTACATCCCTTCCTGCTTTAGCTCATTTGTTTTACATGTATCGCATTTATTTATCATGCACTTTTATCTGGCATGGTGGTGCAGTGGTTAGCACTGTTGCCTCACACCTCTGGGACCCGGGTTCGAGTCTCTGCCTGAGTTACATGTGTGTGGAGTTTGCATGTTCTCCCCATGTCGTCGTGGGGTTTCCTCCGGGTACTCCGGTTTCCCCCCACAGTCCAAAGACATGCTGAGGCTAATTGGAGTTGCTAAATTGCCTGTAGGTGTGCATGTGTGAGTGAATGGAGTGTGCCCTGCAATGGGCTGGCCCCCCATCCTGGGTTGTTCCCTGCCTCATGCCCCTTGCTTCCATGATAGGCTCCGGACCCCCCGCGACCCAGTAGGATAAGCAGTTTGGAAAATGGATGGATGGATGGATGCACTTTTATCCAAAGCAAGAAATCAGGGTCTGGGACCCATGGCAGCAATTAGGGTTAAGAGCTGCATTCAAGGGCCCAGCAGGGACATCGCACTGCCAACCATGGGATATGAACCAACAACCTTCTAATCACAGACACAGAGGCCTAAGCCTCACAGGCACGTAAGAGACCATTGTAAGTGTTTATAACATTTAGAGGCGGCTTGTTTACCTGACACATTTAACCAAAGTGGTTTTATGTGCTCATACAGCTGAATATCTTACTTTTTTTTCTTTTTAATACCCAACCACCACCATGCTCTTCTGAGAACAACTTTATTTTTAATTAGCTGAACAACAGATCAATACATTAAGTGAAGCCAAACCAGCCCACCCATGTCCAGCACCCATTATGACAACATTGTACACAGATGGACAAGTAAGACATGGGACGTTAGACAGACAAGACATGATGTTGTCAGACCAAGCAGATTGACATAGACACACAAGACAGTACAGGACAAAGCAAAGCCAGGCACTTACTGGGATATGTAGGGGTTTTCTGTGAAGTTGTGAGAGCTTATGACATGCAACAATTGGGGTATGACTGCATTGAGGAGTTGTAGTGACAATGTGTGTGTCTGTGCGAGTGTGAGTGTAATTATGTATGAGTAGGTTTGACCATTGTATGATATTTAATGTATGTCTGATGTTCCAGTTTAACAGGATAGTAAGGCAACCAGTATGGGTCCTGCATCTTCGATTGGTGGGGTTATGCTTGAGAGATCAGACAAACAGATGGAGATAGTGGGATGCTGCAGCTCAGTATAAACTTTGAGTTGGTAGGCAGAGCCAGACGGAGTGAAAATAGGTATCTAGTGCGTATTGCCCACTGTCAACATGTGTCAGTTTCTAGAAAGGCCATTTTATACATTTTGTGCTGGGTGATGTGTGCTCTATGAATTATCTTATATTGAATTAGTTGCAAGTTAGTGTTTTTAGTCATACTGAAGGGGTTCTTGCATATCCGAGTCCAGAATTCTGTGTTTGTTGTACAGTAGATGATAGCTCCTTTTCCCAGGCTCCGATTGGGATGGAAGTATTTGTATCTACATTGGATATAAGTTTGTATAATTTTGAGAGAATTTTCTGTGTATCAGTTACCTTTTAATTTCTTCTACAAGTGGAGATGGTAGTAAACTGTTGTTTGATATACTGATCTCAGATTTAAGAACATACTTTATTTGGAGATAAATGGAGGATTTATCATTCTTTGCCAATGTCATACTATTCAACTAATTGTTAGAAGGTGGTAACTGTGTTATTCTCGAAAACATGGTAGTGTAGCAGCAGATGCAATTCTTCAAGTGAGGGGAGAGGGCAACCGACAATCCGCTGGGTGACCTGCATGACCCTGTGGTCATCTAAATCGTACATGATCACACAAAGACACACACGCTGGTGCAAACACTATAAGCAAATTACGGATGGTTCTTAACCCTAATGAATGTTTTCTCTCGTCTCCGTTAAATGTACCCAGAGTCTGTTGCTGAACTCCACACCCATCTACAGCCCCTGCTGAGACCCATCACCAACTGACTGGCTCCCAGTTTGGTTCCTCCTTGCCTCTTTGGTTAAACCAGCATCCACTATATATATAAACGTTTATATATTGATTGTTTTTAAGCATCTGAGAAAACCCGTATTTTTCAACAGTGTAAATGGGCACAATTCATACGATATGAAATGTCACCTGATCTGTAATTTATTTCCATTAGGATCTCTTTTTATCGTATGGTACGCAATGGGAGAAAGACGCTGCGCTTTTGTTATTTGCTTTTTAGTGCGTTTTTGGAAGCTGTCGCTTGCTTGCGCTTCTCGCATAGCTATAGACACTCCGTCCATTCTGGAGCGTGCTTCTGACAGAGATGTTAAAATAAATTGGCTGTGCTGCTACCTTTAGTACAGAAAGACAGTAGTTTGTTCAGTGTCGTATTTAGCAAAACCAAACGACTTCCAAATGACGGAGGTGACGCTGCCGGCTTTCGTGACGAGCTCCTCACTTGTTGACGCCTGTAAGTGCTGCCAATTTTCTACTGTCTGCTGGTCTTCGAAGGGGCGGGAAGCTTTGACAGCGATCTGGTTTGCTATAATTTAATGTAGCCTACCTAACGATTTTTTTTAAAGCATAAAATATTTTGTGAGCATCGTTTACTCGGTGATATTAACCTGGAAGCTACAATAAATCGACGTGAATCGATTTTCATTTTGCACATCCATCCATCCATCCATCCATTTTCCAAACCGCTTATCCTATTGGGTCGCGGGGGGTCCGGAGCCTATCCCGGAATCAATGGGTACGAGGCAGGGAACAACCCAGGATGGGGGGCCAGCCCATCGCAGGGCACACTCACACATCATTCACTCACACATGCACACCTATGGGCAATTCAGCAACTCCAATTAGCCTCAGCATGTTTTTGGACTGTGGGGGGAAACCGGAGTACCCGGAGGAAACCCCACGACGACACGGGGAGAACATGCAAACTCCACACACATGTGACCCAGGCGGAGACTCGAACCCGGGTCCCAGAGGTGTGAGGCGACAGTGCTAACCACTGCACCACCATGCCGCCCCTATTTTGCACATCGTCATAAACAAAAAAAAATGATTGATTAAATCGATTTATCGCCCAGCTCTACTGTGATGTCAACATTCCAAAGGTATAGAATGTGGTGTAAGCATTATCAAACTTCAGAAAAAAATTGACATCGAACGAGAAATACTGAAACATGACGCGGTCCTCTTTAAACTGCTTTTGGCCCCCATTGATGGAGAAGAGGCTGGGGAGGCATCGGAAAGTCAGGAGGGCAAAGGAGAAAAGAAAAAAATGAAATTCTGGGCAAAGAAGTTTGTCTTTCTGAAAAAAAGGAAAGGAAGAAAATACGAAAAACAAGCAAGTCAAATGAGAGAGAGAGAGAGAGAGAGAGAGAGAGAGAGAGAGAGAGAGAGATGAGAACCAAGCTGTGGTGGAGGAGGAGATGGATGGACATTTGAGACTGGTGGAGAAGGAGACAGAGCCGAATAAAGCACCAGTAGAGGTGGAGGAGGACAGGAGTAAGGAGAAAAAGGCAAAGGTGATGCGGCTGGAGATCGAGGCAGTGCTGGATGACACTGTGCAGATAGAAAAGGCAATAAAAGAGACTGAGGCTCAGATCCAGGCAATTTTGGAGAACCTTGTAGGTGAAAGAGATAGTGGAGGAGATAATGTGTGACATCAAGGCAGTGGTGGAAAAAGGCAGTGGAGGAGGAGATCGAAGCCATGGTGGATGTGATGGAGGATTAGATGAAAGCAGTAGTGGAGAAGGCTAAATAAAATGACATAAAAAATCCTTTTAACTTCTGAATAAACCAATATAAAAATGGAGAGAATGGTGTTTTATTTGAACATATTCAAAACTTGATGTTATTAATTTCTTAAATGTCTAAAAAGGAGGTTACATGCACATTCTGTCTCAGTAAGACAAAGCCAAATCCAGATTCTGACGTAAGTGAAATCATGAGGTTTTTAAAGCTCAAGAGCAGACAGGCTTGCTGCTTCTCATCTTAAGGGCTTGATTGGCCTTCTGGGACTTTTGCATAGTAAAATTCAAGTGGTACAAAACATTAAATTCCCGACTGTACTAATTGTAAAAGAAGCAGGTTAACAGAAGATCATGTTCAGATCAAGGAACGGGCTTTCCGGTCAGGTCAAGGCAAAATACTGAAAACAAGATTTTTTTTTTCAGCTAAAACCAATGACCAACAGCCATCTACCTTCTAAACAGTCGTCCTTGTCAGGGTCACCAGCAGTCTAGTCCAGGTAGCATATGTCACAAGTCAGGAATACTCCCCCTGGATGTGATACTAGTCCATTGCAGGGAACATGCACACAAAAACACACACAAACACACTTTTGTACAGTAAAATCCCGTTATAACAAACTTCAAGGGACCAGGCAAAACAGGCCGTTATATCCAAAGTCCGTTATACCCAGAGTCACTGTATGCCCAGACACAACTATAGGACACCATTTACTCATGCCACACCCCAACAGACACACTTGTGGTATAGATTATTATATTGTACATCTAGTAATACAACTTTACCTGAGCAGATGTGTGACTATTAATAATCCAGACTCCATATCTGCGCTGGATATCACCAGCACTCCATGCGCCGTGTAGGCAGAGCTGCATGTCCGTTATAGCCAAACAAAACTACAGCTAAAAGCGACCCTGGGGACCAAATTGTTTGTCTGTTATAAGCGAAATTCCATTATATGCGAGTCCGCTATATCCAATGCTTTTTCTGCATGTTCTTAAAGGCGCATGGTCGGTGTTCTGACGAGTGGAGCTACTTTGTCGAGTTAGGCTACCGTAGTGCCAATCGACAGCCCTAATCACATATCCCTAACCCTAACCCCTAAAAGTTTACCTTAATCCCAAAACGGTGGAACTGCACATGCGCAGAAAGGCTCGATAGCACGTCTCGATTGGTATCTGAACTAGTCAGAACACCGGCGTGCGCCAACTGTTGATTGGCTTTTTTATATTTATATAATCTTTCCTTTTCCTTACCGCTGCAGAACCCAACTAGTTGCATGCCTTCATTAAAACTACAGCTGTCAAACTTATCTGATCCAGACAACGTGTTTATTTCCCATTTTGTTCATGAATCCGGGAGAAACTCATCTCTGCACAGTGACGCATATTTGAGCAAGACAATGCAAAACCACATTATGCATGCATTACAAACGCATTGCTGCAGGGGGTGCGGGGGCTGGACTGGCCTGCCTGTAGTCCCAACCTGTCCCCAGTACAAAATGTGTGGCACATTTTGAAACCCAAGATGTGACATCAAAGACCTTGTACTGTTGCACACCGTGAACCGTGGCGAGAGGAGAAAAGACAGCAGGCAGCTTCTTCCGGTGAAGGAGGATGAAAACTTTATTAGTAATAAAAAATGGGAAAAGGAGCATATCCGATTGCCGCTAAAGCGCAAAAACTCTGGCCGGAAGACAAACCTCCCTTCAAAATAAAAGCACATCTGCCCTTGGAATTCTGAGCAACTAAGAACCCACTACAAGAGTTCGTAGGAAGAATAAGACAAAATAATACCTGGAAGGCTTCATCACTTGGTGTCTTCCGTCCCCAAACATCTTTTACGTGTTGTGAAAAGGAATGGCAACATCACAAAGTGCTAAAATTGGAAAAGATTTTGAAAAAATGGTAACATTCATGAGGTTAAACATGGAGGTTGTTTTCAGCGTAATACGGGTTAAACATAATTTACAAATCATTGCTTTCATTTATAATTATGATTTAACACATGTCCTAACTTTTTCGTACTTGGGGTTGTCAAGCTTCCGATTCAGGTATCTTATTATGTACAGACCGTGCAGTAATTCTGCCCTGATGTATGAGTTTTTCAGGTTCCTCCACGATTCTGCACCAATCCAATTACCTTCCATCTATCAAAAGTAACCTTGTGTTCCTAATTGGCTTCGAGGAAAACAAACATCCTCACATTGAAGCGCGTCACAGACTTCTCCATACACAAATGAAAAAAGACTATAATCAGTTCTAATTGGAAACCTTAATTGCTGAGGGTCAAACGGGCTGGAACTAGGATTAGCCCTGGTGCAGTGTAGAGGCTTTTAAACACAATTAGGAACTGGCAGATTGTTTGAATTGGTAGGGGGGTGCAAGTCTCCCAGCAGCGCCCCCTGCAGACAGGTCGAGGAAACTACTGAGTGTCATTTCCAGTACCTCTGCCTTTCCCTGGCAACACTGATGTCCTGCAGGAGGAATTCAGTATTCCTGCAGTGGTATGGCCAGCCAGACGTAGGGCTGGTCTCGGTTAGTGTTTGTAGGTTACGGACCTGCTGAAGATACCAGTCATCATTAACGGGGACCTGAAAAGCATCACAGATTCGCATCATCAAAAATTTCTAAAAACTAGCCAACTTTCATGTAACCAAATTAGACTGGTGACCAAGGTAAACATTACCGAGATTTATAGCATCAAGCTAGCGGTACTGTGACTGAAACCAGGATGACCCCCATTACGATCCTCAGCTCCATACAGCACATATAACAAGACACCTCACTCAGAATCATCCACTAAGCAGTCAGACAGCCTCCGTGACCAGTGTCCGCCACTGCCTATAGCGTCACTTCTTATTCTGGTAGTGGGTCCTCACGCGCAGGCAGTACTGTATGTGCTGGGAGGGCGACGCTCTGGGTGTCACTGAAGGGACGATGACAGCCTGCTTCCTCTGCCGCTCAGCCTCCCTCCCGTCAGCTCACTCTGACCTGTAGCCGCACGTCAGCCCCCGAGCGACGCATCGATTTCCGGTGTAATTCACAGCTACCTCAAGAGGCACGACCTTCGCTTTTGGGTTCCTACCCGCCTGGGAGGAGAAGGGAGCCAAAGAGAAAGCAACAAAGACCAGAATAGCAGGGACGACTCCTGAAATTAAAACCGGCTGATGGCCCACTTCCCTTTGGAGTCACTCCACGGCGACGGCGCCAAGCAACCTGACCTCGACGACGGCGGCTGCAGTGACGTCTGTCTCCGCCGCAGATGAGGGCAGGGTGCCCTCTGCAGAGTTGTATTCCACCCCGCCCCACCTCGTAATCCCAGCCCAGCATCCTGTCCTCTCTTGCCGTCACAGATCGTACCTGGTGGTCCTCTGTATGCTGGATCACCAGCGTTGCCACGGTTTCCGTCTCACACGTGCATATCCTCACTTTGTCTGAGAGATGAGTCTGGCGAGTCAGACGAGGGATCTCCAGTGCTTCTCCCTTGAACCCATATTACACAGAAGCTATACAGCTACATATATTGCATTTGGCATAACCACTTAAACCGTACAGAGTTGTGGTGAGCCTTAGGCCTATCCCAGCATGCACTGCACAGGGGACATCCTGGATGGGACGCCAACCCATTACTGGCCGCGCACTTAAGTATTCACACAGGAAATATGTTTGAAAGACACCATTTGACCTAAATGCATGTTTTTAGATTGTGGGGAAAATGCAGTGCGCATACTTTCCGCACATATTTATCCATCTAATCATTTATTTAAATGATCATTTTGGCAGGGTCCGCCTTGCCTCTGTGGTCATGTTTGGACAACTGCTGAGGATCTATTATTCAGTGTCAGTGAATACAAATCAGAAGGTGTGTTTATTGCTATTCACTTTATTAGGCTTTTCATATTAAAGAATTACATGGGCAAATACAGCCAACCTCCAGCTCCACCTCCTGGATAGAGGACAGAGGCAGGTCTGCTCAGCCCAGACCCACATCAGACTGGAAGCCAATCTACCACCAGGCACAGATCTGCCTGACTTTGGACAGCTGGAGGAAACCACACACACACACACACACACACACACACACACACACAGCAGAAATAGGACCCAAACTGCCAACCCCAGACACATGAGGCATGTACATTTATTAATTTAGAAGACACTTCTGTCCAAAGTGATGTACATGGAGGGTCAGCCAGCACGGCAGGAGCAGTCGTGGTTAATTAGGACCTTGTTCAAGCACCCAGCAGCCTCAGGATTACTCTGCCAGTTATGGGACATGAACTTACAACCGTCCAGGCATGCAGATTGATGCCGCTGAACTAAACATGTGCTGTGTTGATATGATCACTTTGGCCGCTATGGGATTCGATCTCACATGGGCACAGATGCAACCAGGTTATACATTATCCTATAAATAGCGCAACCACCAGCACACCATCCAATAAGCCTGTATATATAATTCCAAATAATATTAATAATAATAAAAATAATAATAATAATAATAATTGATACTTTATTAATCCCCGTGGGGAAATTGTCTTTTTTATGCCTCCCTTAACTTCCTCTTTGTGATCATTCATATCCAGCAGTCATACAGTATCAATATTATGTTGATATTCTACAAAAGCACATATCTTTAAATTCACACCTGACGTGTGGCATCTCATTTGTGTTCTCAACCACTGTGGCCACAAAGCACCGTGGGAAGTCGTTTCGCGGCACAGAATGAAATATTTCTTGGCAAAATTCAGCTCGGGTGTGCTGTACTTTTCAAGAAATGATTACTGGGAAAAGAGTCTCCTTGGTGAAACCTAAAATGTTATGCCATGGCAGAATTTGCATTAAAATACTTGTATGAAAAGCGTCATTTCATGTTTGACTGTCTAATCCACTTTTTTTTTACTCTTTCTTGTACCACATCAACATGCTACAGTTTCATTACAGCTACCATGATGTCTTGCCTCTAAATTTAAACCTTAACCAGCCAGTCTGCTTGCGGGAGCTCAGAAGGTCTCTGGTGTAAACACTCTAATGCTTTCTGAAGCCTCTTTAAGCAGACGCAGCACTGGGCAGCACCTCAAACATCTGATGCAGTAATTAAGTGTTACTCCGTGCACAGCTGTCAGATTCAGAGATTCGGGAACTGAAGAACATCTCCCCGTGTCACCGGGCCAGACCACCTCCGTAGTATGAACAAGGTTTATATGAGAGATTCAAAACTTTTAATATGGTCCCTACAAGCTACCCAGTGCTTCTACTGACAAATCCCTGTAGCAAGCTAGTTCTCAGGGTTCAGTGGCGCCACCTTGAGACTGCTTCCGGGAAACGCTGAAGGATTTCATATTTTTATGATTTTGCATGCTGAGAGGAGCCAAACCTTTTCTTATTCTAAGATCTACCTATAGCTCCTGTGTCCAGAATCCAAAACTCCTCAAATTGAATTTGATATCTTCGTAGATTTTATTTACTAGTAGATTCATTCTTTGGTCACCAAATTAAAGTTTACTTTCGGCTCCCATGGAAACCAGCGTGTGGCATTTTCATCAGGCCGTTCAGGCAATCTGACTAACTCAGAGCTCTCCGGGGGACTGAACAGACCCCATTCAGATGAGCCTCCTTTTGCTGACGTGCTCTTCACAGCTGGGAAACAATGACTGTGAGACTGACACATCCTCACTTTCTGAGCTTTTTTTTCTGATCAGTGTTTATTTCCACTGTGATTAAAATAAAAGTTCCTCTGGCTGAAAGAGAAGTCATGCATCCAGGGAATTTAGTATGATTCAGAATGGAAATAAATGGCGCATCACAAACAAACAGGCTCAAAGTCCATATTATCCAATTACTGCTGAAAGCCTAGATGCTTCACATTCACAGGATGCCAACTGAAGCAGAGTCTTTGGGGTTCAAATTCAAAATATCACACAATGCTTTGCACGACTGGGTATTTGCAACTACACAGCTGAGTTCAAACAGTAAAATCTTTTCTCATTAGTAAAATCTTTTTCCCATATGCAATGAACACAGATCCACACCATTTAAGTTTAGTGTGATTCAATATGGGACCACAATGTTCTTAACACTGTTGAGTATTGTGGAGTTTGCATCTTCATTCCGGTTTTCCTACAGGTTGTCTGTTTTCCAATAACAGGGTTATTTAAATTTCCCATCCAAGGTTTTCCACAGAATAAGTTTGTCCAAGATAAGCAGTAGGAAGACAGATGGATGGAATACGAAATTTCCGCGTTTCAGTTGATGGTTTGATGTGCATTTTCCTTGCTCCAGTGGACACACTCTTCCAGGGTTAACAACTGCCCAGCTGTGAGCTCAAACTGTTTCAAAGCAGAAACTCGGCTCACCTCAGGGGATGCGATCTTGTGATCATGTGACCACACACCTTAAACTGAGAGACTTTCTGCCACCTGGCTGTACTCCTCTGAAAAGGCATTTGGAGTTTCTTCTGCATTAAGGGGCATCTTCTGCAGTATAATGTACATGATTTGGCAAAGGAGAACGTGGGGATCTCCTCTGACTTCCAGGAGGCTCCCCAGCACTCTGACGGACCTCTGCGGGCTCTCTGTGTCTTGAAAAAGTTGGCCAATCAGCTTTACGAACAAGGTCATTATCAACATTCCTCCTCCTTTGTTATCTTTGTCTTTTATTATTTATTCTCATTTTCTTAGCATTATCTGTAAGAGTAATCTTTTACATGCATGCATTAATACATATTCTCATTGTCTTTTTTTGGTATTAGCGGTTAATTTTCTGGACCAACTGCCCTACAGCTGATTTGTCAAGGATGGGAAATTTCAGTCTATATCTTTGTTTTTCTCAAAATCATAATCTGGCACTTTGTTCTTATCAGAGAGAGAGAGAGTAAGACAGAGACAGAGACAGACAGAGAGAGAGAGAGAGAGAGAGAGAGAGAGATGAGTTAATGAAAAGGCAATATATGCTTAATAAAGCAGCGAAGAAGAGGAACTAATAAACATGGCCGAGCTTCAGAATCATGGTCACTGTGTTTCTGTCCTTCCTGACAGGAGCTAAAGGGGAGTGTGTGATAAATGGCCATCATTTGGCTGATGGGGGGGCAGCCTTATGAGCATTATCATTCACGGTAATTAAAGGGCGGCTCTGTCGGTCTGGCTGCACTTCTGGCAGGGGACCGTCGCTCGCATAGTCATGACAGATGGGTTCATAACGGCAAGACGCTCCAAGGGACCCCGACCTGCCGACGGCTTCCGTCACAGAGAGGAGGCGGCTCGCAGCTGCACAGAATGTTGTGGTTGTAACTCATGTGACATCAAACGAGTCTGCGGACTCTTAGGTTTGTGTAATGGAGAGGCGGCACCCCAGACACCACCGACGAGCACGTGTGGGACAGCGTGCAGGATCAGAATATTCAGCTGGATCAGCCACAGTGAGAAGCAGGCCGGTGTGCTCTGCTCTGCCCTGCTCTGCTCTGCCCTGCTCTGCCCTGCTCTGATCTGCGTCTCGAGGCCAGCAGTTTCAAAAAGGAAGGAAACAGAAGTACTCAGATTATGCTTTTATTAAGTGTATTTAATTTTCCTCAATATTAAATTGCTGCATTTTTCTCCAGTGCTCGCACAGTTCAGTTTGCATTATTGTACTAAATTTTGTTGGTCATATGAAGCCAACGATAGGACTATTATAGTAATAAATCATAAGAGAAAGAGTCATTTGAAAACACAACATTTCAATTACAACCCATTTCTAAAGCTGTATTCATACAAGAGCAAATTCTGTTCAACATGATAATTACTGAGTGCCAGTCAAAGGCAGCTGGAATGTATATTAATCTCTCCATGTCATGTTTGCAAAGTGTTTTTTTTTTTTCTTGTGATGCATCCATTTTGCTTTTATAAAGCTGTCAGACACAACAGCTGCGGGGAGATACTGTGAACATTATTTCCTTCAGATGGCAGAAACTCAAATTAGATTCCTGCCTATTTACGCCCCCACCCCCGTCATAAATTTGGGATTAAGTGGTGACCCTTTGAATGAATGACTGTTTACGTCACTCTGCCATTCTGTATCTCTCAGAGAAGCGTGTTTATTGAGCGGAGATGGCTGCCTTGCATGGTCATAGGACAAACTGACAACCGGGAAATTAAAAGACAATATATTAATGACCTTTCAGAAACCGACTAGAAGAAAAAGGGGAAATTAGCTTCCATCACATTAAAGTCTGCGGAGAAGGTACACAGTAATTAGCCTTTAAAAAAAAATATCGCAGTTCGTTAGATCAAATTAGAAGTCTCGTTCGATATATTCACAGCTAAACGATCTTGCCACATGGGTGTTTGAGGGGACCGAACGTGACAGCGATTTACAGTACACCACTGTGTCTGCGATCAGATTGCCGACTGTGTTTTCTCCAAAAAAAAAAAAGGAAGTTTGTTTGTCTAAGTTGTCTGCAAAGTAAATCACGAGCCACACAGGTATATTTTCTCTATTTTATCATCTTTGGACACCAAACCCTTGTATAGTGCTTTAGAGTTTCCTTCCCTTACAGGTATTACTTAGTCTTTACTACAATGGATAAACTTTGACAGACAATATGGCGCTTACACTTGTGTGGAGAACAAGGGCCAAATATTATTCATCCAGGAATCCCACAAACCTGAAGGTCTGAGGTAACAGGACACCTCAGATCATTTCATATACCCAGTTGTATTCCACGCATTCCAAATGGTTACTGGGGAGAGGCTGCCCCCTGGTGCTTATTTTAACAATGACACTCATATGTGTTTGCAAAGTCAATAGCGATCGGCCAAGTGCGGTGTTGCACATTTCCTGTGGTTTCAACATTGGTCAATGACCTCAGCTAAAACGCGTAAGCAAATACCCATATGTCACTGAACTCGTATGAGTCCTTTGAGAGCATGGAGGTGAAGCAAGAGTTTGACCCCTGAGCTGGTTCTTTCGCTGTTCCGGTTCATTAAGGATTTGGATTATTGGGTAGTGGGCTCAGTACCGCCCCCCGTCCCCGCTTTATGTATAAAACTAGATCAGTGTATTTCAACCTTTTTTTGAGCCACAGTACATTTTTTTTACACTGAAAAAATCCCGCGCCACACCATCAACCAAAATGACACTCTGTAGCCTAATAATGAGAAAATAGTCAATCAATTTATTCAAACTCACTCAGTGTGAAACCTGGGCCTGTCTTGATGAACACAAAGCTGAAATCCTGGCAGGAATTGAAGACAGACAGACAGACACACACAGTCTGTCTGTCTGTCACACTCTTCCTCAACAGCCCTCAGTCTCTTTTTTTTTTTAGTTTTTATATGAGTCAGGGTTGAAAAGCTCAGCTCACACAGATATGTCGTGGAAAATGGGAGAAATGTGGAAATAGCTTTGTTTGTTTAGGATGCATTACTATTACAGCACAGACACTCGACAATGGCATATTATTTGAAAATAATTAATTTTCAAAAAAAGTCTAATTAAGTGAACTTTTGGCATAAGAAGGAAAACCTGTTTACAAAACCTGTTGATCATTGTACTTTTCATAAACAATACGTTGTTGTCGACTAAATAAGACCGCGTTCGTTTCCGACTGACCGGTAGTAATTCGGCCCTTTATTTTATATGAAAAAAATTATATGCAGGGCCGCGCAGTTATGACAAGAAATCGCTGTGCATTTTAGCCTAGTTATTGGCACCCCTGATCATATTTATAGTATACTGTATAAAGTTACATCATCTTTAAGTCACATTGTTTTTTTTATAATTTTATCACCATTTCCTTAGTTGATTGCTGCCTGCAGGTGGGGCGGATACTGTCATACACTCTGACAGCACTGGCGCTGCCAGACGCGGCGCAGTCGTGGCCGCATATCTGCGGTCTCTGAACGGTCGAGAAGTCGATCAGTTGTAAGTTGGATAGGTCGTAAGTCGACGACGACCTGTAGTTCTGAAAAACTGTGATGGTTCCCAGGATTCACTAAGTGTCTGCACCACCTTCTCTGATGAAAGGACATCCTGCCCTCTTGTGGATAACAAATCAATATGGTGATAAATCTGTTAAGCAGCTTCGAACTCAGCGCGACATCAAGAGAAGATACTGTCAATCACAGTAACATCAGTCACATTGGCCCTGTACTAAAATGCATAGTCCTTTATAATGGAAGCACTGTCGTTTTGCGTGCGGTTTCATAACAAACCTTTTCCTGCGGGTGTCCGCGGCCGGCTAGACTTCACTCCCCCCGCCGGGTTGGGCGGCGCCGGTGCCGGCTGACGTGTTAAGGGTGGAGTCAATGGGCGTGGCGGAGGGGCGGGGTGTAAAGATGGGATTTTACGGTCCGATCTTCTCTCAATTAAGAATCAGTAGTGCTGCATCCTGCTGAAGTTCAGGTGAAAGGTGAGTGGTCAGTTATATAACATTTTTAAAGTTTCACCGAGTGATTCCCGCGTACCACTTTGCTCATTTACACAGGAACTGATTACGGTTCCTTCTGACTATATTTTCTTTCAATTATATGATATTGTGTTGAAGGTGTTCAAGTCACTTATTCATTTATTTCTTTTAAAAAGGCCCAGACTCATTAACCGTTGAAGGCAAAACCGGAAATACGGCAATATAACATTTAGTATAATGAATTTTTGTTAAATGGGAAGCTAACTTTTGGTGTCTTAGGCAATGCCATTGAAATAGAGGCTGCGTAGATTTGTCGACGATGTGTCGGTGCATCTGAGTCGATTTTCATTTTGCCGATGGGTCTTTCGTTTGTTCTTAATAAACAAGGCAAAGTGTCTTAATATTGACTATGTTCCGACGGTTGTAATTGTAGATTAATTGAACTATGGCACCTGGACCAGAAGACTCCACCCAGGTACAGACTTGGTGATTAACATGATCTTTATTCTGTATTCATAGTTCGCAATGTTATGTTTGTTTTGTACTACTGTGTTCCATTTACTTATAGCGGTAATTTTATTATTATGCTTAATAATCGATTACTGTCATTTGTTTTTATTATCATTATTGATGTTATCGCTGTCAGTAATAATAATCCTTTCTCACGGGTGGCGTTTGTCGTTCCGACGCTCCTGGATGCCGCAGGGTGGCGTGCTCGTCCGCCTCCTTCAGCTGCCCATGGTCAGCGCCACCCGCCAGGTCCTCCAGGAAACCTACAGCAGCACGAAGCAGACGCACCCGCTCATCTGCACCGTCTGCGGGGTCTACGAGCGCGGGGCCAGAAAGGCGGGCAGCCTGGCCGTGTGGACCATCCAGCCAGCCATCCACAGGCTGGAGCCGCACAGTGAGTTGCACATATAAGGGTCGTAGCTACGGTGTCAAACTTGGCGTCAGGAACGCAGGGTTAACAGTGGTTATTCTTCTACTACAACAATAACACTGTAATAATAAGTTATAAATTGTACTATGTATCTCAATGAAGGCTGTGCCGTCTCATTAAATACTTAGTGGGTCACAGTGATGTGCAGGAGATGAAAAGGTGTCTCTCAACTAATGGTAGCTTCAGGACCCTGGGTTGATGGGATCACAGGTCGGTAGTGCCGAGCAGTGAAATCACTAAAGCCAATGCTGAAGGAGAGGGTGTTTTAGGAAAACCATTAGTGATTCAATTTACCTGTCTACTGAGGATGTTTTTATTTCATTATCTTCCAAATAAAATGGAGATGCTTTAATTGTAAGTTACCACAGATGACAGTAGAAACGACATTTTGTGTTAAATCGCTGCTTCGTTCTGGGTGATTTGTACCCTCTTCAGCCTGTGGTACATCAGCACGGTAAACACGGGAGACTGATCTAGGGCCGAGAATCGTTCCTGTGAACTTTGCTGCAGATTAAGTCATCGCTGGACGTTGCAAAACGCTTCTCTGGCCACCAGAATACTTTGGCGTCCATTTCTGGGTGATGTGTGGAAACCTTGCGATTGTGAATCAGAGGTTTCACAATTCGGGACTGAACTAAAGGTTAAGAATTATGAATGGCTGCTTAATTTCTGTGTAATCAGTAAGGAGAGGGTGACTGCCAGATCTCAGCAGCAGTATTTATGTCCCTGTGGGGGGGTCTTTCATCGAACACAAGCCTGTTGGTGGACGTGTTGTCTTCCTCCTTTGGTGTGAGTCTTAGCTTTGTAGACGCCCTGTGACCTTGCCCATGTCCCCACGCTCCTTGGCATTGTAGGACTGGTCCTGGGGTGGGGATGTGGAGCTCTTTGCACCTTGCACAGTAAGACACTTGCTGTGTTTAATGTTCTGGGGTACGATTTCCAAAAGGTCCAGCTGTGGTTTTGGGAAACGCTCCCCTGGTGCTTAATGTATTTCTGGTGCATAGCCCAGCCTCCCAGAGGTGATATCTGTATTTTCTTCAGGATGTTCTCTGATTTCTGTGTTGGTCGTCATCTCAGTTTCAGCTGTCGATGTCCTGGCCTGCAAAGGGCTCGATCGACTGGAGGAGAAGATACCAGCTCTGCAGTACCCCCCCGATAAAGTAGGGGGCGCTTTTACCTGCATTCGCTCACACTTCTTTGTATCCGTCTTTTTTTCACTGCTGCTTTAATTCTGTCTGTCTTAATTTTACTTTGAACCTTTTTTATTTATTGGGAGGAGCCAGTTTGAGCAATTGTCCTGTGAAATGCCACATGTAACTCTGTCCCGCTTCGGGTGGGGTGGGTATCTGCACTGTGGTGACTCAATGCCCCTCCCTCGCGTCTCTCAGCTGGCCGCTGGCATCGCGGAGATGGTGACCTCCACCGTGCAGTCTGCCCGCGAGGGTATCTCCAGGCCCTTCGCTAGTACCTCGGACAAGGCCTTGGGCGTCGCCTCCAGCGGCTACCAGCTCACCTGGAGTGCCGTGAGCGGTGGGGTGAATTACGTGCTGAACAGCGCCCCCGTGCGGCTAGCTGGGGAGGGGGCCGACGCCGCCCTTACCCTGACCGAGCACCTCGTCAGCTACATCCTGCCTGCGTCTGCAGAGGAAATGGGTAATACAAGTGTCCGTTTTACTCAGTCTGTATTCTTAAAATGCCTCGCTGGTGTGCTGAACCATTAAAAACACGATTGCATATAAATAATCTCTCAACCTCTTGGCATATTTGAAACCAGTTCCCACCTTCAGGTATACCTGTAAATGTGTTGCATTTGTGAAGTTCGGTGATATAATTTTTGAGCAGCAGAGGGCGCAATTGCTATTAATGTCAATAACTACTGTTCCATTCAGGTGATGTACAGCGATGTGAATTTGAATAGCATAAAATCTTTTTCCTGTTACACCACATTTAAGTTAATACATCACCGCATGTTAATAGTTTCTTAAGTAAATTTTTAGTATATAATCATATTCTCAGAGCTCCAGTAGAAAATGTGCCTTTAGGCTTTTGACGATAATAAGGGCAGTAAATTGCAGCAAGATTTTAGAGTCTCATGTAGCAGTAAATGTTAGAATTTCTGAGTGAAACTGTTTGTACCTGAGAGCTGCTTGTAAGATCACAGTTCCAGGGTGAATGGGATAACTGGTGTGGGTAAACCGAACTCCCCAGTAATATAAACGTGCGTCATTCACTCCAGGTGCCGGGGGGGGGGGCTGTTTTCTGAAATCTGGCACTTGTCTGTTAAGTCTTAAACAATGACTCCTATTTTTGCTTATTTTAAATCTGAATTTCTGTTGGTCTGGTGGAATATGCTTGTATCAAAGGTGCAGTAATAATACAATATTTATGTAGTCGGTAACATAAGTATGAAGGCAGTGTACCACCATTAGCCTCTATTAGCCTGAAACCGGTCCAAGTAGCAGTCAGGTGGTGGCTGTAGCCGTACTTTCACTCTGCTTCCTCGGGGGCCGTAATTCTGCTGTGTCTCACATGGCGTTTCTCTCCTCCCGCTCTTATCTCTGCCAACCAGCTGGAGTTCAGCCGATAAGCGTTTTAGACACAACACAGCCTGGCAACATTCTCCGTGTGACACCGTTCCCAGGTTCCTTATACTGCCGTGTTCTTCACATGGTTATAACACTTGCCGCCTTATTTTGCAATTTTTAAACACTAATTAAAGAAGTTTGAGGCCTAAAATAATTTTTAAAGAATGTGACGTGACTTTTTGTATAGGGAAATTATTTACTCGAACATAAGTAAAATAAGCTTGTGGTCGACTTTGATTTTTGTCATAATGTAGAAAGTTGTCTTTCTTCAGGTGATTTTTGGCTTGTCTAGATGGTGCGTACAGGCAGGTGATCCTGACCTCCCTCCAGGTCCAGACTGCTGCTGCTCGGCTTTTTTTTTTTAAGCTAAAAATGGGATTTGTGGCATGTGCGGGGGGGGGGTCTTACCAAGTGTTACCCTAATACCCTTTATTTACTGTTTCAGCCCCCTTGGTCATGACACATTTTGCCCCTATAACGAGGAGCTTAATGCCAGGGCAGCAGGCTAGGGGTGACTGGCGGGGTGGGAAGCAGGCCGGGGGTAGTAGCAGGAGGGCGACTGAGGAGAGGCTGCGTTGTGTCTGGGGCCAGATGAGTGTCTGTCTGCCTCCATCGCGCCAGTGGCTGCTCGCACCCGTGCCCTCCTCCGGGGGCCCCGCGTGCCAGGACAGGCTGGCTGGACCTCTGTCACACTGCCAGCGCCATCAGGCCAGGAGAGGGCGCGAGCCCCACCTCTGCCCCAGAGCTTTCTGGGCGCTGTCCAGCCATAAAGCCCCTATTGAAGCAGTTTATCAATGATAATATGGCTTTCAGAGCTACGAAATTCTGATCTCCGTTCCCCCATCGAGGGGGGGCTTGCTGACTGAATTCTGATGGGTAGATTCCTGTAATGAAGTGGCGTAATGTATTAGTTTGTGGGTGATGTGTTGGCCGCCTTCCTGCGGTATCCATGGGAGAAACGCTGCATTTTTGGGAGAGCTGTTCACCTACTTTTCACCTCCTTCTCAGCTCCTCCTTAGCCTCCTGCTCCCTCTCCTTTCAGAGAAGGAAATGTCCTGGCAGCCGGAGTCTGACACTAGCGACGACACCTTCCAGCCCAACTACAAGCGGCTGGGTTCCCTCCTTGCCGTCGTCGGCCGGCGTGCGTATGACAGGACGGCACGGGGAATCCAGCACACTGGTGCTCACGGGCGCAACCTGGCCCTCAGCATTCCGGGGGTTTCCCCGTTGGTGAGTCCTGCCGTGTCATCGGTGTTTCCCCTCCATGGCTGCATTAAGGTTCATGTAATGGCCTGTGACTTGAACACACAGAACCTTTCCTTGGGATAAATGTCCTTTTTTAGTCTTCTATGTATTTAAGCTTTTTAAGGTTTTATTTAAGTTTTGAATGTTAATTTAGTGTAGTGTTTCTCAACCCATGGACACCCAGACATTCCACTTTTTTGCTCCCTCCCAGCTCCCAACACACCTGCACCAAACTTCCAAGAACCCTGGGAGGGAGTAAAAATGTCGGGTGGTTCCAAGGGCCGGGTTGAGAATCAATGATTTAGGGTAACTGTCGCAAGACGTAAGACATTTTAAGACTGTGGTGGCTCAGATATTAGTGCTGTTACCTCACACCATCAAGCCTGCGGGAATGAATCCTGCTTGTGTGTGTGTGTGAGAGCGCACATGCGCATTGTGCATGTTCTCTAAGTATCCATTAGTCTGTCTGTGCGCGTGCATGCACGTGTGTGTGTTCTTGTGGACTGCTGTACCCCCTGTGGTGCTTAGTATGAGTGTATTTTTTTTTTTTTTAACTTTTTTTTAGTTAAGGTTAAATTTGGGACACTGTTTCAAATGTTTTTTTCTCAGACCAGGATAACCAAAGACCTCATCTGGTTTCCAGTATTGTGCCTGAAGACTGTTACTGGGAATTCAAACTGTAACTGGTCTCTGCTCGTGTAAACGTAATTATTCTGAGTGTGAAACCTTTACATTTTAATGCAGAGAAAATAGAAGCCATTTCAGCAGCTTTTTTTCCAAATGAGGCGTCTTGCGTGTAGAATCTTAATGTTTATTTACAGATTTATCAGGTCTTGCCGTCTTGGATGCCAACCAGAATGTTGTAGATCCATTCTGTCCGTGGGGCAGGAGATTGTAAACAGCCTGTAAACTTGCTAACAGTATGCCTGATAATATTTTTGAAACATTACCACAGCATGTGGCATGAATAATTGATTTGATAAACAAACCTAATCTAGGACAAATGTTCATTAATATTTATTGTAATTAGGGTGAACGAGTTTAGCTGTTTAATTAGTAAGATGATAAATATCTCGGATATCTGTGCAATGAATATGAAGCTCTCCGAAGTATCAAGGAAACTTGGTTTGGATACTTAGGCCTAGTTTATGCCTGTGAGTTTTTTATTTTTTTATTTTTTTTAAAGTTATTTTTTATTCCCCCCTTTCGCTCATGTTGTTGTTTCTTCTCCATTTGGATAGCAATGGTCCGTTACGCTTCGCTGAGAATTTAAAATGAGCTCTAAAGATTATGTCAGTGAGAACAACTGAATAAGATAGAACCAACCCACAGATAAGTGTTCCGATGTGATCTAACCCTCCCCCCTGCTTTCTGGACTCTCCTGGAGATGCAGTAGCTCAGTATAGCCAAGTAGTGGCTTGTTTTATTTAGAGAAGGTTTAGGCGCTGTGCTGAGGACTCGGCCATTCCTCAAATGGGGGGCGGGGGCTCTCTACACAGTCTTGTTCCTGTAGAAGGTTCTGTGGCAATAAATTGTAAACCCAGGGGCTGTTTAGTGGGGTTCGTATGCTCTTCCTCACAACTCGTTCAACCCTCGGTAATCATTTCTATAAAGAGGAATAGCATCTCCCAGATTTCCAGTTTTATACACTTGTGCATGTTTATTCAGGACTGCTGTCGATTATAAACATTAGCGATCAGGGATTACAGTAGGTGCTCTTGTCAAGGTCACAACTGACTTCAGTACAGGAGGTGTGTGCCCCCCCCCCCCACCCCTTAAGTAGGTCAGCTCATTCTTTGTCTTCGTATGTCTGCCAGTCATTAACTAAATATGTATCCTGAACACTCTCTCGTTTTTTCACTTGCTTGTGATTGTCACCCTGTTGGTAGGTTTTTACACTTGTATTGTAATGTACTATATAGCTCTTCCTCCAATACGAACTAATACTGGTCGTTCACTGCAAGCTCAGTCCAACCATCTAATTGGCTCTGATATCTGTATGTCATTTGGACAAAGGTGTCCATGCTAAATGAATAAACAATGTAAATGTGAAAGGCCATTAGCTACTGTCATATGTGCAGAAACATATAGCGAGATGCTGTTCGAGGAATGTGGCCAAGTGTAGCTTTGGCACACCAGCCATGTTCAGTACACTATGTACAGAGGTCCATGGCCCTGCATGTGTAGACAGGACGGGCACAGGAAAACCAAAGAATGACAACATTAAGATACAATACAGATGTAAACAGTGCTGGAATATCTACAATAGGCAGTGATGGGAGCAGCATTTAAATGCATCAGTGAAAAATGAATATCTGAGGAATGAATGAGTGCTACTAACAGTGGCAGATAATGCTCGTCAGGAACGACACTTGGAACTAAAACAGGATGTGTAAACTAATATTGCAAATAAAAGGACCTGGATTTCACTTAAACACAGCTATTGCTGTGTGCTGATTGGCCAGTCTCCAATAATCATGCGTGATTTAATGTGTAACAGCTGGATGAGTCTCTCAATCAAGAAAACAAACCAGTCAAAGCATAAAAACTGCAATATTTAGCCAAGCACAGGAGCCTTTCAGTAGTTTGTAAAAGAAGCAGCTGAACGTTTCCTCCCTGTCGTGGATTATCTGGTCACCGTAGTGCAAATGGCAATAAAGTTACAAAGTGCTGGTGGATGGAGTTCAGGTTCTGGGTGGCCATGGGGATGAAGCTGCTATGGAGTCTGGCAGAGCTGGACCGGATGTTCCGGTACCTTCTGCCAGAAGGGGGGGCAGAGAACCTGGGAAGGGTGGGAGGCATCCTCCACGATGCTGGAGGCCTTATGGGTGCGACGTTTCATGAAAATGCCATCGGTGGAGAGCAGGGAGGTCCCAGTGATCTTCTCAACTGTTGCTGCTGAATGGACCGAGGCCTTAGTATTGGCATGAATTGAAGGGATATCGTTTATCTGGCATCTAATTCATAAAAAGCCTAAAGTAATGACTGCCATGTTCCGAAAGCTGTCTGCAAACCCATGTACCAATAGAGTTCATAGCATCACCAGAATAATGAAAGCTGTATGGTTCTGTGCCTATGTGGGTCTCCGCCTTGAGTTGGAGGTGAAGTGTCCTTTGTTTAGGGAGTGTATATCTGTCAAATTGCTTATTTTCTGAAGTGGGTCAGTATGATTATAAAAGCAAGATGCTGATCAGCTAAAATCTTAGGCTTTATGTTTTGTGCACTCAGACCAATTACCCAGGCACTCGTATACCTTTTTATAGTCTGATTTCATGTCTTCCTGAATAACATCTATAAAAATCCAAATATAGCCCAGTAGCACTAAACACATGTATCTTCACAGCACAAAGGACTTGACGTCAGTCTCTGCCTAAACGTATGGCCAGGTTAGGAGCCGTTTGTTCCTTTTCTGGGAGTCTAAGGGGTCTTTCACCGGACCGCCGCAGCTTATCAGTCAAGCTGTTTGTCCGTCTGGGCGCAGAGCGAAATAGGCAGCTGCGCTGGCTGCGTGTAAATCTCCCACCGCTAACGTGCTAACGAGTCTGCTGCGCACAGCACTCTGTGGGCAGGCCGTGCACCTGGAGCGGCCGGCGTATCAAGTTACACGTGTCACAGACGGCTCCTGAATGTGTCTCCTGGGGAACTCTGGGATCGGTCACTTTAGTGTTCAGAATTATGACTTGCCATAATCTAGCTTAATTGGTGGACGTTTTAAGTGGTGCCTTTTAACCGGATAGACAGTGTGTTTGTCTATGGAGTGAGCATGTTAGCATGCTAGTGGGGATAAACCTCTTTCTTTTCTGCTCCTGTCAGAACAGGTCACCCTCACGCTTGCTGGATCGATATCTATGATCAATACTGTGAGCAGGTGATCAGCCCATGTTGGAAATACAGCAGTATTATGGGATGTTGATGACATGCACAGTTCCATGTTCCTACTGTGGATGATGTGCCTCTGTAGATATTGACATAGATTATTAGATACTTTGAATACTCCCGTGGTTCCTTTAAACCATGTCCTTCTACCTCTGATGCTTCTACATTATAGGCACCGTTACCCACAGTTTAACTAGCATAGTGCTGTGTATGGAACCCCTGACCATAGCATTATGGGTCGCAGAAGTGGAAATTTCAGGTCCAGAAAGCACGAATCCAGACTGTTTCAACCAGCCAGTTGAGTACGTTGTGGTTCTTTTTGCTCAGTTGGTTGGTTGAAACAAAATCTTGGCCTGGATTTGTATTTTCTGAACCTCAGCTTTCCACCCTTGATGGGGTAGAACATTCATTCTTGCAACCCTGTGCCAGACAGGGTGTTTTTTTTTTTTTTTAAGATGGCAGCGTACAGCAGTCATTCTAAACGACCTCCTGACTCTGTGTCGGCAGGCTGGTTTCACCTGGAGGAACCTGGAGAAGGCTGGGGTCTTGGCTCTTGGCCTCCAGAACTCAGTGGTGGGCCTGGTAGCTGGGACGGTGAAACAAAGCAACAAGGAGAAGAGGAAGAAGGAGGGCGAGCTGCTGAAGGTTAGCTGTGGGGTTTGGGGAGGTGGTATCCATGAGTTTTTGGTGAAACTTTATGGTTTATGGTTTCGTGCCTGGTGGAGGACCAGAGCACTACAGGGGTTGTGGGTGTTTGTGGTTGCTCTGATGTAAACCATGCATGCTAGTTGGCTTTGATATCTTTGTACTCAATTCCATCCATCTTCCATAATGTTGCACCTCTCTAGTGCCGAAGTAAAAGCCAAAGGGAACCCCCGGGATTGGATGCTCCACCATCGTAGAGCTCACACACTATCCATCCATCCATCAATCTTCCTACTGCTCATCTAAAATAGGCTCCTGGTCCTGTTACCCTGTCTCCCATAGCATAAGGAACAAAGCTGAGGACGCCACTAGATCTTGATTAAATGGTGTAATACTATGAACCCTCTTGATAAAGGGGAAACTCACCCACTCGATTTTGGCTGAGAACAGTCCAGAGTAACGTCCTGCATTTTTAATCGGCAAATTGTACAGTAGCTGTAGTTGGGTCTGTAGACTGTTAATGCCTGTCAACTGTAAACATGATCTTTCATGGTTGTCTCCTTGTCAAAAGAAGAGAATTATATCGCACAAGATTACTTTTGTAATTACCAAAGGTAATTCAGAGGCGAACCTCATGAATGGTGTTGTACTGGACATTCTTCTGTGATGTTCTCGTTGACTGATGTTGCACTAATGTTAACCAATCCCTTTTTACTTCTGGACCAACACTATCTCTGGAGAGTTCAACTGGCGTGTTGAAACAAAATCTTGGCCGAGGTTTTTACTTTCTGGACCTGAAATGTCTACTCCTGTGTTACTCTGTGGTGTTGCGTATAACTGTCAGGTTAGTTGTTCGCTCTGACGCAAGCAGGAACCCAGGAGCACAACATCCATGTGGTCTCTGTAGAGGGGGATGAGGTGTGTGTGTGTGTGTGTGTGTGTGTGTGTGTGTGAGGGAGAGAGAAACCTACAGATCAACACTTATGTACCCTTATGGCCTTAAGCTCTCAAAAAGGCACCAAGTCTTACAACAGAGGGTTATGGAGTGAGCTCGCTAGTAGGGTACTGCTCATGCTGTCCTCAGCTGAACGGAAGTAAGTATAGTGAAACAGTACCCTCACTTAATCTCTAACTGAAGAGAGGGTCGAAGGACATCCTTCCAGGAGGCATGTTTCGCACGGCGTGTTCCGACCCTACATGCGAGTGCAAGGTTTCTTTAAGGAACATTCCAGACACACCTGCCGCTCGTTAGCCGTAATCCACCTGCCTGCCTTTTGATGAGTGTTCAATTGAATGGGGCACACGCCAAGATGCTGTCAATTAGTGTTGTCAAAAATATCAAAAGTATTCTGTCACATCTAAAACTGTACTCATTTTTTCACGGTATCGATTCTACAGCCTGCACTTCCTGATCGTTCTGACCACTGAGACTTGCAGGCTCATGCCTAGGCCCGAGTGTGGCCTCTCTCACGGGGGTGTTAGGGTGACTAGGTCAGAAACATCATAGCTTTCACCTCTGCATTTAATCGATGAAAGCCGTAGTCAGAGTGGCACCTGGAAACACTTTGGGTTTGTGTTGAATGAGGACTGTGAAACACAGGACATACGCAGGCCTGCATGCTGGGTTTGTCATGGCAGAGCGTCGCCAAAGGGGCAACAGCCATGGGGTTAGCCAACCATTTAAAGGACCGACATGCAACGCACTAAAACTTTTTGCGATTTATAGGTGAGTGATATAGGTGAAATAATTTAAATATTACTTTGTATGAGCCTGTTGCAGCTGAAGCAGCGACGTAATGTGCTTTATTTCCTGCGTTTGGCAACATGCGGTCTGGTGACGTCATGTTGATTAGCGCTGATCATTCACGCAGACTTTGATTTGTGCGATTGTTAGTGTTTGTGCTTGGAGACACAAGATAAAGAAGGCGTGTAAAAGTAGTGTATTGGATTTATAATATACAGTAAACTAATGTTTAAGTATCATGAATATCGCTGAACGTTACAGCTCGATTACAATGGCTGCTACTTAATATTATTCTTTTTTGACTGACAATGCAATGGTTTTTTTTTTTAGATATAGTGACATGGGTTTACAAATGCTTGTAGTTTTTACTGCAAACAAAACCGCGATTCAGGTTTCTTTATACTGTATCGATGGTATTGGATTGTAATACTTTTCTTGGTATCGTGTTTTGACATTTTCGGGTGTGTGCATGTGCAGATTAAAATCCTGCTGTGGGCCCGCCGCGCAATGACTTCAAACGTTACCACGACGACGGCTTTTTAATCAGGCCTTCTTGTTTTAAAGGGTGATTATAGAAAC
Source organism: Brienomyrus brachyistius (assembly GCF_023856365.1). Classification (NCBI taxonomy): domain Eukaryota; kingdom Metazoa; phylum Chordata; class Actinopteri; order Osteoglossiformes; family Mormyridae; genus Brienomyrus; species Brienomyrus brachyistius. The sequence continues at coordinate 11,303,505 of NC_064545.1, read as the reverse complement.
TCGCCGTCTTGGAGCGGCTGGTGGTGTGGGTATTATTTGGAGTGCTCTGGGAGATGTTCTACAGACTGAGATGCAAGTGTTGGTCAGGTCCGAAGGTGAAAGATGGTGGAGAGCCTCTTCTGAACGGTCGGAGGTCAGGATCCCTCCTGTATTGTGCAGGGCGGCTCTGCCTGTGCATGTATTTGTGTTGTTAATTGGCAATTGCTTGTTTCCAGAGTGATTTCTGTCACCTAGTCTGGTTAATGGCTTGGCACAGCGGCTCCAAAGCACTTGCATCACTACAGTGGTTGGTGTGAAAAGTGCCCTGGCTGTGACCTTTGACATGGCCAAGGAAGGCGTGGTCACCCTGCAGGAAGCACTAGCTGTTGTCAGGAAGCACGCTCCACTGAGTGTGTCCTAATACAGCCCGGTGAGTCACACCTCCACCTCAGTCTCGAACCTACGTTATTCGATTAGCCTGCCACGTGCATCGATCGGTCTGCCGGACCGTGCACGTGGGTCCTGCATGTGTACCCTCTCACATGCCAGTCCCCCAGTCATCCCAGTTCCCTAGCAACGCAGTTAACTCACAGCTGGGCTTTGCCGATTCCTGGAGGCAACAGCTGGAGCTGCAGGATGGGAAGGCTCGACGGCTCAGAGAGCTCGGCTGAGCCCTGTGCTTCAGTGTGAAGGGTACAGGGTTTTGAGCTAGAGGCCATGGACTGCTCATGTACTCTCATGTCGCAAAAACAAAGTGAAATCCAGCTGTACAAGCTGTGAGGGGTCGAGTTGAAACGGCTGAACGTTTTTGCTTAAATCCTCCTTTATTTTTCACTTTGTGTGGAGTGGTTTCCCCCCCCCCCTCGTAACCAGAGACGGCCTGAAAATGTACTGAATATCTTTGTGTCGTCTATTGGTAACTGGCAGCTTAAGGTCCCATTGGTCGACATGAGTGTACAATTGAATACTTCCAGTTTGGTTTGGGGTTCCTCCAGTGGAGACTGGAAGCTTAATCTGGATCCTAATTTGCTGCTTTGAGGTAACTTTCCCATACCCCAGTAAAACACATGTGGATAAACACGGTACATAAAGCTGACTTAGTATTTGTACCAAAGGATAGATAAAGATCCTGTAGAAAATATTGAACTCATTTTAGAGCATAATACAGTCAGCAAAGTAGCATGTATATAAAAATGTGCATTATGTATATCTATGTAATGTCATGCATTATGCACATTGCCAGTTGTGTGTGATGCTTTGTCATTCTCTCGGCATTGTGGTAGTTTGTGTGCTAAGGCTGCATGAACGTACGAGGCTCGTGGCTGTGGATGGATCATCATCTGGACTGGGGGGAAATTGTGTGGGGAGGGGGAGGGGGGGGGGTAATTTACCCAGCCATATTTCTCATGCATTAAATTACTCTGCACCGTTATCGATTTGGCAGAATGAGAGATCGTGACATCAGAGTAGCATTGGTCTTCCTGTAGACCATGTCAGGTATCAGTGTAGGAACAGCGATGTGGGCGCCCACTGTCAGTGCTGTGAACGCTCTCGTATAAGAACACAGGAATGTCAGTGTGTTCAGCTATGATCCACAGGCAGTGTAGCCTAATAAGAAGACTGGTGCCTCATTGAATATCCTACATTACATGGTTAATAAGGGGCCTCCTGTATCACTCATTCTAAAGCCATGGAGATGCATGTTAGTGTGTAACCTTGGCGACAGTGATGGGGATGACCAGTCACTTTAGTGTCCCAGGGATGATGTTCCTCTGCAGATAGGTGGCCTGAGACGTGATTCGGATAAGAGTTTGGGGCAAGAGCAGCCGGGGTGTAAATATTTATCCCTGAAAAGCCAATCATTTCTGTAGTTTTAGCTTTTTATTGGTTTTACTCTTTCTATACAAAAAGCTGACTTTGAAACCAGCTACATTTATTAACTGGTGCTAGTTTATGAAGGTGAGGCTGTCTTCCTGCACATGGACACAGGCAGTAGGCAGGTCACACAGAGCCCTTTACACAGCGCGAGCACAGGTGTAATGGACACAGGCAGTAGGCAGGTCACACAGAGCCCTTTACACAGCGCGAGCACAGGTGTAATGGACACAGGCAGTAGGCAGGCCACACAGAGCCCTTTACACAGCGCGAGCACAGGTGTAATGGACACAGGCAGTAGGCAGGCCACACAGAGCCCTTTGCAAAGCATGAGCACAGGTGTATTGGACACAGGCAGTAGGCAGGCCACACAGAGCCCTTTGCAAAGCATGAGCACAGGTGTAATGGACACAGGCAGTAGGCAGGCCACACAGTCCTTTGCACAACATGAGCACAGGTATAATGGATACAGGCAGTAGGCAGGCCACACAGAGCCCTTTGCACAGCATGAGCACAGGTCACCATCCATCATCTGCACAAAATAAGTTCCACTGCTAATTTTCATCAGTCTAGGAATGTGAAAAATGCCCCCACTGACTCTGAATCCTTTTGGCATCCGTCTGTTTTATGGGGCTGCAGAATTAATAACTGCAGGTAATTCGGTCCAAGAGTGATTTTTGTATATAAATCTTAAACTTGTGCTTTATCATTTGTAAAGCTCTGTGCACCTCGGACTCGTGTCACGCATAATTATGGCACAGGAAAATCCACGTGAGAAAATGCGTGCGCTTGTCAAAGCGGAGACTGACGATGATGGAGGCTATTTTGAAGTCAATACTCTGATCAGATACCCTGGTTTTCACAGTAATTAATATAACATGTTAATTGAGGCCTTAAGTAGCTTATGTTCTAGGATGCATGAATCACTCAATATGCAGCATCAAACACTCACTTTGTGGCTGGGAGAACTGGGTTTCTACAAGCGGGGGGGTGGATTGACGCAGCCCTTGGGAATTGGGGGGTGACTGTGGCACACGTGTGATGGGAAGAGGTGTGAAGCAGTATTAATGCAGAGACAGTTGTATCCTGTTGAGTGTTTTTTTTCCTGCAGAGCTTCTGGGTCGATGTCCTTGTGGCATCAAGCTCTGGTAACGTGTCTGGCCTCCTGCATGGACCCGGTGTACGTCCTGTCACACCACTGCTGGGCCTTTAAACTTACAGGCCTCATTTGGAAAGGTGTCCACCAAGCCGCCCCATCAGATAGTCACGGCCCAAACGCAGGAACGTAGCCGTCCTGCTCGATAAGGCGTGCCGCAGGTTCGAGTCACGCTCTCAGAACCTGCAGACGCATCCCACAAGGAGGTTTCCGTGCAATCGTCGAATCCGGGCATTGCGCACGAGCAAAGAGCGTGACCAAACAGCGGCGAGACTCCGCGACGGGGGAGTGCGCTGTGGGGGACTGCTGCTGGGGTGGCGGGTGGGGGGGCAGCGCCGATGCAGGAAGGCCGGAATTCCTCGGCGGTTAATGGCGCTCCAGCTGTGTTGGCAAGTGGGTTTGCTCGCTGTTGGGCTTTGACAGTTCACACATACCAGGCCCCCAGCCGACCGTGCAGAATCCTTTGTGGGAGGCTTGAAATTTCGCTTCAAGACGGGCATCCGTCGCCTTAAGTGGCTCGAGTTGGGGGGGGGGGGGGGGGAGCCCAATTTTCATGCATTCTATGAGATGTAGCCTGAAATGTTGTTTTGAGTCACAGCACAGTGGTAGTAAAATAACTTTAGATTAAAACACCACCATCGTTTATCCTAGGAATTAGAATTCCTGTGGGGAGGCGAATGTGTGTATGTACCTTCAGAATGTTTCTAGTTTAGCCTCTTGCCTTGCCAGTGTAGCTGAAGCTACTTTTTCTAGACTATTCGGCTGAACCGTGCGTAGTTAGAGGTTAGCGCGCTCTAATAGGAGGGCGCTGAGTCCGCTTGGCAGTGCGCTGTGCTGTGTGTTCGGTCGGCGTTTGAGGCCCTTTCTCTCTGGGGGCTTGACGGACCGTCTACAAGACTTGAGTCGGCCGCACTGTGCCTTTGTACGGTACTCGGGGAAAGTACCTATTTCCACTGTAGTGGCATTGTTTACCTTAATGAGACACAGCTGTCTGCCAGCGGGCGGGGGCGGGGGGGGAGGGGCCTGGGCCGCTTGTCTATCCACCGGCTGTCAGCATATTTCAATTCACTTGAGCTCGTTGAGTCTGTAATTACGCTCTGAGTTTTATAATCCTTAGCTGAGCTCTGGTAGTCTGCCATGCTGTGCTGATCTTACGGTTACGACGAGGCTCCCAAATACGGTTGTTTTCTAGTTTTCTGTCCTGGTTTTGACTGGTTTAAACTTGTTTGGATTTCTCAGCGGATCATATTGTAGCCTTGTATCTCCAGAGTTATGGATTCGAATCCAGCCCCCACTCTTGGGGGGAGTTGGCGTGTCCTTCCTGTGTGAGGCAGGCCTTCCTGTGTGAGGCAGGCCTCCTCTGGGTCCTCAGCTTACTCCTGCAGTTTGAAGACATGCAGTTAGCCTAACTGGTGCCTCTAAATTTGCTGATGGTGTCAGCTTGTGTATTGCATGTAGCAAATTGGTGTGGGAGGTGGGCACCGGGTGTATCCACCCCCACCCCCCCAGCCTTGTGCCCCATGCTACCTAGGATGGATTTCAGGAGAAGCAGCTAGGAATTGGATGGAGAAGCTCCATTTGCCCTCCCCAGAAGGAATTGCGTTGAAGGGCAGCTGGCTGAACGAGATGGCGCCCTCTTCTGGCTGCACTGCCAAGCTTCCCGGTGTGGCATTGTCATACTAATGGACACCATGTCCTGGGATGAGTTTATATTGATGCCAAAACTGCCACGAAAATGTGAACTTGTGTGATGGTCTCTTACGCTGACCTGACTGCAGATTGGAGTGATGCCTTCACCCTGCCTGGGCCTCACAAACGGTAAGTCCATGCCCCCCCCCCAACATGGTGGAGGCCTCCTGGAGGGGCAGATGGGGACAGGAGAAGCTGGGTTGTGTCCAGACAAAAGGTTGTGCTTGTTTGCCTACCAGGCTGAGCCCAGCTCGCAGTTCTCTTCCAGTTTTCAATCCCCCGCAGGCAAATGCAGTCACTCTCTCCTCGTGATGAAGTTATGGTGCCTCTGTATTTAATAAGGCAGGGCAAACGAGTGCATTAATCAGTGGGTCGTTTTATCTTCCGTGACCCTGCTGTCGTTTACGGGGATCCGATCGATACTGCTCACGCGGCGCTTGGAAGACCACAGGGTGAGATTATTTTCAGTCGCGGGGGTTTTGTTTTAGATGGTGTTCCGTGGCCGATGGAGCAGTTTGCGGGCGGATGCTAGGCCTCGCCGCTGCTCCATGCGGTTGGTCGGCGTTGTCGGAAAGACGGCACACAAGCCCCACACAGGTGTTTGGTCCAGAGTCTTCCATGGATTACAGGGCAGCTCCTCACATGTGTCCTCCTGCATGATGTTGGTCATTTACTCTGAAATAAATCCGTTCTACTTGTTTTGTTCGGTTTTCTCTTCCCCCTCCATGTAAATTAGATCTTTCCAGAATTCCTCACCGCTGAGCTCTGCACTGATATTCCTACAGCAGCTTATGAATACACACATTTACTGGTAAAGGTGTAGGTGTTCTCCGCCTTGTAAGAAAATTCACAGGCTGACACCCAATTGGTGTCGGTTTAGCAAATCCGCACATGACGGGGTAGCCGGACAGGGCCGGTCTCTGGTGTTTCGGGGGAAAAACACCATCTGATTTTGTAATTTCCTGCCGGATGGGATGGTCCGGCGGCTCGTGAGTGGAAGGTCACCCCGGCTCACGTCTGGCTTGTTTTTGTCTGCCGTGTGAAGGAGCCTGCCTGCCTTGTGCACGATCCTCGGTCCAGCTGTCGGTCTTGGCTGCGGATCACGCATAGCAAGAGGGGGGCGGAGCTCGCGAGCAAGCAAAGCGGGATGGTATTCAGACTCCGTGGCCTTTTTTGTTTCTCCTGCTGCGTGATTCACGAAGGCCGGGGGTGTTATGAGGTGGGGGGGCAGCGTTTGACGGGCTGCACGCTCGACCTGCTCCAACCCAGCAGGGCTCCACTGGGGCAGCCATGTGGAACGATGAGATGAGGCTGATGGCCCCTACCTGCAGGTGTAAAGCGGGTGGAGGGCCGGGTCGTGGGGGGGGGGCCCTGTGCTCCTTTACACGCACATGGGCCAACGCCATCTCAAGGTGTGGCGAGGGGGGCAAAGCAAGAAGCCGTCTGAATGGCTGACCAAAGCAAATGTTACCCTTTTGTGTTCTTGTTGGTTGGTTTATTGTGCAGGGAGGGGTGGGGTGGGGGGGGGAGGAGGAGGTAAATGGAGGACTTGGTCTGAGTGTGAACACTGACGAACTCAAAGAAAAGGGTGCACATGTGTTTTCATGACAGGGTCAGACTGCCTGTTCGGGTGTGATAAGCTAATAAGCTACTTTTGTTCCGCTTTACACTCAAGCCATGTAAGCAGTGAGGCCCCTTGCTGATCCTTTAAAGACTCGAACCCTCACCCTAAACATATGCGTCCCCCATGCCCCGCTTTGACCTCTGACCCCAGTGACTCCAGTCGGTCTGGCACGCGGCAGTGGCGGCCTGGGACTGGTTGCGCCCGGGATCCTCCTTGGGCTTTGGTGGGGGGCTTGACCTGGCCCGTCAGGTCCCATGTGGGTCACGCTGTCTGGTCACGCTGTGGCCGGACGTGGTACGCCCTCGGGCCCGCTCAGTCTCCTAGCTACCTGCTGGAATTCTGCTGCTCTTTTTAATAACACGCTCCTCCATCACAAAGGCACGGCTCGCCGCCACGGAAATGAGTTTTCCGTGTTCTGGTCAGAACGGCACCCGCTGGATCTGGAGGGGCTATTTGTGGGCAGAAGTGTGCGTAGCGGCGGATTCGTCTGGGCGCACAGGATGAGCTGCTGGAGTACAGGCACCACCCCTGCCCTGGCCCCACCCACACTGTGGACACTCCCCTGCTCTGGCCCTGTTGGCCATTGTCTGCTGCTGCTGTCGACTTACTCCTTTCTACAGCTACACACACAGGTGCCCAGCACTACAGTGTTACACTGCTGTGGCTGTGCTTTCTGCCCCCCACCCTGTGCCCTGTCCTTCCTGTGCCCAGTCATTCCTGGGCTCCCTGTCTTTCCTGTGCTCCTTGCCCTGTGCCCCCCTGTCCTTCCTGGGCCAAATCTCCAGGCTTACTATAATTATGGAAGATGGATGGCCCTTGGGGGTAATAGCCCCCCCCCCACACTCCCTTGCATTCCTGTCATGACAGCAAAGTGTTTGTGTTCCACAGCCCCCTGGGCCAAGCGCAGAGGAGGGGGCAGAAGCGGTCCCCCCCAGCAAGGGCAACGTGCCCCGTAATCAGGTGTCCAACGGCAGTGCCCAGGAGCAGAAAGATGACGCAGGAGGCCCGGCTGGCGAAGAGGGACCAGCCAGGCCTTATGACGCCACGCGCCAGTCCCACCAGCAGAAGGCGCCCGAGTCGAAAGGGTCACAGGGTGGTCCCCGCTCTACCAGCATGCCCCCCCCCACCTCGCACACCGTGGCCAAGAAGGAATGAAGATCCTCTGGGGGATGGGGCATGGGCCAGGATGGGGGGGGGGGGTGATTGCTCGAGGCTACAGGGATCCATCTGTACCTGGCTTTGCTGTAGCTGTGCTTTGTTCTGCAGGTCTGACAGGAGGAGGCATGGTGTTGGGTTTAAGGTTAAAAAAAAAAAAAAAAAAGGATTCTATCTGGGCACCCCTGCAGTGCCCGTTGTGGGGGGTGGGGGTTTCGAGGTTTGAGTAGAATGATGGCTGCTGGGGGAGAGCTGACAGGGGTAGCTTCTGCACCTGCTATGCTAAACGGTTAGCGAAATGTAGCGCGTCAAGGGAACGTGCAACGTTACTGATGAAGGGACGCACCAGCCGGCCGCACATGATACCCAAGCAGAGGCACGGCGATGTATTAATGCTTATGAATTGTGGTGAAATATTTACGAAAGAGTGCTTCTGTGACTACGAACAACCTGTGTTTGGCTGTTAGTTAGCTTGCACCTTTCACCAATCTCACCACCCACTAAAGAAAACTAACAATGACATGTGAGTTGGAATAATGGGGTCTAATTTTCCTGGGGAGGGATTGTCTGGGGGGTGGGGGGGCTTTTGCACTTTTTTTTTTTGTCAATGTTATGTATGTTCACAGTGTGGGAGGGGTGTCTGGTCTCTCCAAGGGAGCAGAACGTGAGCGAGGGGCTGGTGATAAGTCCGCGTGAGCGGTAACGCTTCGGTGTTGTATTCGACAAGTGAACACACAGCTTACGAAATCACTCTGTATTGGTTCATCTGGGAAATAAAATCTTTTTTACACTTATTTGGCTAAACTGCACTTCCCTTTAATGTTCATTTCATTGTGTAAAAAAAGGTTTACAGCTGTACACAAAGTTTTTCCTTTTAGGATTTAAAACGTTAATAAATTGCGTGTCGAGTGCAAGACGACTCATCCTGTCGACTTACAAACCCTGCATTTCTGAAATGATCAACAGGTTTAAGTGTGAAACATTCGCTGGGATCACAGGCTGGCTTCCAGTATTTCGGCATGTGAGGGATGCCCTCTCACCCTTAGTATTTAAAGCTGCACTGTAGAATAAGACTGCTGGTTATGTACATGAAACTGTTTTTTGTTTCATGTATCGGGATCCACCCTGAATCTCCCACCATGTCCCACATCACTGTACCCGGGCCGGGTTATTGATCGTCGTCCGCACTCACCAGCCATGTCCCGCTTCACTGTACCCAGGCCGGGTATTGATCGGCGTCCGCACTCACCAGCCATATCCCGCTTCTCTGTACCCAGGCCAGGTTATTGATCGTCGTCCGCACTCACCGGCCATGTCCCGCTTCACTGTACCCAGGCCGGGTTATTGATCGTTGTCCGCACTCACCGGCCATGTCCCGCTTCTCTGTACCCAGGCCGGGTTATTGATCGTCGTCCGCACTCACCGGCCATGTCCCGCTTCTCTGTACCCAGGCCGGGTTATTGATCGTCGTCCACACTCACCGGCCATATCCCGCTTCTCTGTACCCAGGCCGGGTTATTGATCGTCGTCCGCACTCACCGGCCATATCCCGCTTCTCTGTACCCAGGCCGGGTATTGATCAGCGTCCGCACTCACCGGCCATGTCCCGCTTCACTGTACCCAGGCCGGGTATTGATCGGCGTCCGCACTCACCAGCCATGTCCCGGTTTCCTGTTCCTGGATCAGATATTGGTCAGCACAGGCACTCACCCGCCATGTCCCGCTCCCCAGTACCCAGGTCGGGTATTGGCTCATTATCACACTAACCTGCTGTGTCCCACTCCCCTGTATCCGGGTAAGGTAGCAGCATCTGTACTCGCCTTCCGTGTCCCTCTACCCTGTACCTGGGTCAGGTATTGGCGCCTGCACTCACCGATCATGTCCCACTCCCGGGTCGGGTATCAAACTCCCTGCCATGTTCCTCTCTCCTGTACACAGGTTGGGTATCAGTGTCCGCACTCACCTACTGTGTCCAGTTCCCCTGTACCTGGCTCGGGTACCAACGGGCATGCACAGTCACTTGCACTCACCCACCATGCCCCAATCCCCTGTACCTGGATAAGATATTGATCGGTATGCGCACACTCCCATCGCGTTCCTCTCCCCTGTACCCAGGTCGGGTATCGTCAGCATGCGCACTCACCTACCATTTCCAAGTTCCCTGTACCCTGATTGGGTATCGGTTGGCATGTGCACTCACCCACTGTGTCCTACTCTCCTATACACGGGTTGGGTGTTGCTCAGTATGCTTACTCACCAACTGTGTCCCGGTTCCCTGTTCCAGGGTCAGGCACCCGTACTGACCCACCCTGTCCTTCTCCCCTGTACCCGGGTTGGCTATTGGCATCTGTTCTGCCTTTCGTGTCGTCCTCCCCTGTACCTGGTTTTGGTATCGGCATCTGACCAGACCCGCTGGCTTTCTCCCTTCTTATCAGCTGAGCTCATGTCTTTAACCTGACAGACCCCTGGCAGTGCTATGGGTGGGTAGAGGGCTGAATAAAGAGCTGACCTATAAATAAAGCCGCACACATTACTTTTGAAATATTTCCTCTTCTGTTTGTTTTGTTCACTATTAATGTTCACTATCGTTCTGTTATGGTGATAACATTTTTGATTCTTTCTGAAGTACTGCGGAGCACTTTGCTGGGAAAGGCACGACGGAAAAATAAAATGAATTATTCTGTGCTGACGCACAAAAATTTTACATCCATAAATAACTCCAGGAGCGATTCTGTGCTGCCGATTACCCACAATTCCTCCGCCCAGAAAGGAGAAGGTCTGTGTTGTGCGCACAGTCTCTGATGATCTGTCAGCAAGCTCAGCTCTTTCAGCCAAGTTCATGAGTGCTCCGTCTTAATTTAAACAGACACCGGAGGCTATTAATAAAGGCTTTTTATGGCCAAGTGCACATTCACCAAAGTCGTAAATATTATTCAGTCTTCATGGAGCCGTCTTACCCCAAGAAGGGAACAGCTCTTTGACTATGAGTCAAACTTTACAGCACAGTAATGTTTGACAATTTATTGGCTTTTTTAAAAAAATTTTTTAAAAGAAGCCATTTCCCTATGTAGACTGATAGCCTAGTAACAGAGCAAACTGTCAGAATGAGCCGTGTTATGAATCTGTATTCTAGAACTATTCAGGATAGGGTTTGAGACTGGTTTGTATTGCGAGAGGCTGGGCATGATGGTACACGTGGTGGGAAAAATGTAAAGGAACAAGAGTCTACTGCAGATATATAAATAAAGTACGACACAAAGAGGCTTCACATGTTTATTCAGCTTTACTGAGACATACTTAACAAATCTATTTTCAAATGCACAAGGCATGGTAAAACTGTACAACAGACATATAAATTACATTCCCTGTTGTTTTGTCTACCACCTAAGTATTAAATACTGAGCAGAAAGTGCTTGCTGATTTCATTTTTTTTTTCTTCTAGAATTTTCTGAAAATCACCATTACCACTTAGCCAACACGTCCTGGTGACTGCGGGACTTAAACCTGCATTTACGCCGTAGTCTGCGTCGGGGAAGCTGACCTGGGCCACTGGGCCAAACTGGAAAGCGCCGTCCTCCCAGGCAAAGGAACAATAAGCAGTGTTGTACTCGGCCTGGCAGTGGGGAGCTGCTGTATCACTGCTATAAAAAGACTAAATATTTCTGTGGCCTGGTAACAGTGAACAGAACTACTGGGGCAGTAGCTGGGGGCTGTTCCTTCACTCCAAGGAGGCATGTTGGAGCAGAAGGTGGGATTGTTTTGTTTAATGTCGTTCTGGTGAGTGTCACTTGTCCCCAGACTATCTGACCCCATTTTTAAAGGACACTTTGCATGTTATAGCGGAGGTCTTCCCAGGTGGTAAAATCCATAGAAACCGTCATAATTTTAGGTGCAGTATTTTCATTCTTTTTTTTATTTTTTTGTCAGGCTGGTTCATCACCATATAAATGACCCTCCATAAGCCGATGACACCAAGGCACCTAAACCTTCTAATCAGTCAGTACGTTTACATGCACATTAAGAAAATCAAATTATTGTATTAGTCTGACTAAAACCGGACTTTTAAAGTACATGTAAACATGTTAGTCCGACTGAAATTGTACTAAAATCGAATTTCTTGAAGTCAGACTAAAACACCCAAATAATGAGATTGGGAATCGATTTACTGCATGTATACGTTCAATCGGACTCAAACTGACCTATACGCTCTGCATATACTCCACATGAATGTTGCATGCATTCTCCAACACAATAATAATTATTTTCATACATCCATCCATTTTCCAAACCACTTATCCTACTGGGTCGCGGGGGTCCGGAGCCTATCCCAGAAGCAATGGGCACAAGGCAGGGAACAACCCAGGATGGGGGGCCAGCCCATCGCAGGGCACACTCACACACGCACACCTATGGGCAATTTAGCAACTCCAATTAGCCTTAGCATGTTTTTGGACTGTGAGGGGAAACCGGAGTACCTGAAGGAAACCCCGCGATGACATGGGGAGAACATGCAAACTCCACACACATGTGACCCAGGCGGAGACTCGAACCCGGGTCCCAGAGGTGTGAGGCAACAGTGCTAACCACTGCACTACCATGCCGCCCCCGCTTTTTAAATCACTCCTTTTTTGTTTCATAAATATCCCAACATTTATTACAACAAAATCACATTGTAATATTTGAAATATTTCCAATACCGTGCTAGTATACAAAATATTCTGCTATGCTATTCTGGTCTTCTTGTATCTGTTCTTCTGGCAAGATCACAACTGAAGCTTGTAACTTTTGTTCATGCATCCATTGTTATGCATTTTATTTTTTTTGCATCTGTAACGTAAAAGCTCAACCAGAAAACGCCCAATACTAACAAGCTGAAAGGAGCCATATCGCCACCCATTGTATCAGAGTCAAACATACTTCGGTCAGTAAATCGATTCCCCACCCATGCATGTATACTGTGACAAGGACAGTCCTCTGATTAAATGGCTATAACTGTAGTTCGACTTATGTGTGCATGTAAACTTACTAAGTGTGAAAATGCAATGGCGTGAAGCACTGGGGTGATCACAGGCCGCTTGTCCAGAACGATGTCCCTGCGGTGTAAAAGGTCACCAAATGAGAGCTGCTCTCCGCCAGATCGTCCCAGACCTTTCACTCTCAATACAGGCAGAAGCTGAAGCTCACCTGAGCTTCCTTAATCCCTCTCTCTGGCGCCCAGAACACCCTGGCGGGTCCAGAGAGCGCATCCCACTCAAAGCAGGCTTCTTAGAGGCCAACTGTTAAGCTCCTGGGGTGAAGCCTCTCACACCGAGTCCGTCCTCTTCCTGCTGAAGACGGCCGACACGCTCTTCACGATCCCCTTGATGCCGGCCGGCTTCTTGGTCAAACTGCGGGCCTCTCGCAGCCGCTCCAGCAGGCCATGAAACACCATGAGCACGCCGTGGTAGTTCTCAGCCGCCGACACCTCGTAGAACTGGCATCCGGCGGCCAGCGCCAGCATGCGGCCCTCCTCGCTGGGTACAGTGCGGCGGTGGTGAAGGTCGCGCTTGTTGCCCACGATGGCAATGGGCACCTTGTCCCCCCCCAGATAGTCCTTCGCGCCCTTGATACGCTGGAGCTGCTTGGCAACATTGTTGAAGCTGACCCGGTCGCAGATGCTGTACACCAGGACAAAGCCATCCGCCCACTGAATTCTCTTGTCCTGCGTCGAGCTCTCGCGAGATGCGTCCTTCAATCAAGAGATATAACAGACTGTCACTCTAGATGAAATTCAGCTACTTTCCCTCTGACTGAGCGCAACAAAGTAGATCACCTGTAACTTCTGTGACAGATTAACAGCAGCACATTATAATCAGCACCCTATAGCAGCAAAAAAAAAAAACTGGAACCGTAACTATATGAAAGAATATGCATCAATAATGCGCCTGTAAAAATCTCTGACCCCTACAATGTGACATAAACCTACAGTACTTAATACTTAAGCCTTTTAAGGGCTTTTTAACAGCCTTACTCATTTAGAGTCTCGCACAGGGGATTCACTGTCTAGCCGCTGGCTGAGTGACTGCTGTTTGTGCGCGAGAGACAGCATGCCGTGCACATCACATGCACTGAAGTGACAGCGAACACAGCGGCATGAGCCTCGTGCCGTTTTGTTTCGAGGAATTTCCAGAGTTAAAGGCTCCCCTCTGGAAATGTAGATCCTCTCTTTAATAGTACAATTTAATAGTACAAATTTTACAAGGCTCCCTAAAATTATATTTGAAGTTATGAACAAGAGAAGACCATACTGAGGTCAATCCTGGGATCTCAGCAGCTTTCATCACAATGATATATGCAACCCGATTTGATGAATTGCAGAACAGTAAACGAGGGAGCCACAGGACGTTTTAAGGGCGATTATCCTACTGCAACGATTTCTCCTGCCCTGTAAGTAGGCTCACATGTATTACCTGTGAAAAAGGAGAATCCCAGATGTTGAAGGAGATGTCCCGTCCGTCTACTATCACATTGTGGCTGTAAATGGATTCTAGACAGTAAAGTAAAAGTAACATTAGCCACAAATAAAAGCTTTAGCATTTCAATCTGGCTATTCGGGCAAACACCCTATTGAACAATCTACACATCTCCTATATCAGTTTTGTATTACAACACAGTAATATACACTGTCATGCTGTCCTATAGCAGGCAGTTTAAATTAAACGGAGTTTTGGATGAACTTACCGATATCTCCATATTCTCCGATGAATCTTCTCGTTAGGAAACGGACTATAAGTGCTAACATAGAGAACGGGTAAACAGAGTAAAAAAAGAGTTATATTTATATACACGAATTATTGTTTGCATGTAACTACACTCAGAGTTAAAAAGAAAAACAACAACGATAATAATAATAATAATAATAATAATAATAATAATAATACCTGATTTGCCAACGTTGTCTGTTCCCAAGACCACGATATTGGCATCCATTTTCAAAGCTGGTCCCGTCATGTCTCCGCAAACCTCCGCGGATAACGGCAGACTCACCAGACTTACTAAGAGTCACTATTTATCCTCCTTGAGGTTTTGCGAAACGACTCTGGGGACGTCCCATTATTTTAGAGGGAGGGGTGCTTGAACGAAATTTAATTAATATTAACAATCATCTGATTGTTGTCTAGTGTATATCACTTACTGTACAAAATATATGAAAAAATACGGAGCAGATTGTATGGTTGCTGCCATTAGATGTTTTAATTAATATGACGAATACGCTGAAATAAAGGAAAACGGTAAATGGTAGCTGCCGCCTACCTGAAAACAACCGGTGCCACGTGCTTCTGTGTTTCCACAGGAAGAAGCTGAATGATTTCGGGAATGTCTCAGTTTGACTTTTTCAGACAGCGTTTGAATTCTAGAGATGTCAACTGCAGGGATGGCCTCTAATGATATATAGATATTTATTCATAAGAAAGGAATCAGTATTCGAAAAAAAACAGGCTACTGCGTCTAACATAAATTTACCACATGCATACGCCTGTGCATTTTCGTTTGCGTGTTTTGAATCTTTTCTACATTTCTCCCTCTTGATCTCACCATTTTTATGCAGATAAACATAAACCTATTTACATTCAGCCTGCGGAAGGCACAAATCGCTGAAGTATCTAATGACGAAGTAAAGCGCATTACGATTTATTGGGGTAATAAATCGTTTAAGTACATATTGAACTGCTAAACACACATGGGGAATCAAATTCCCTCGAAAGAAAGCGAAAACGTTTTATCATGACACGATTCAGTTCTTTCAATGTGCTTAGCCAAGGTCTAATTTGATGTTTACAGAGGAAAGGGAGGCTGTTACGTATTCTAATACATTCCCCCTCCCCCCGTATCAAAGGGTGCTTGAGCTGTTTTTATTGGATTTACTTCGTTTTCACCGCTAGATGGAAGCATATACATAAGGCGACATGAGATTCATCCGGTACTTAATTTAGTGATGTATTTTATTTAGGTTTTTTTATACCTACATGTAAGAAAAGGTGGGATGCTTTATTCAAAATACAATAAAATGCCAATTATGTTTATATTTGATAGGAGCGGCTAAACATAATTTTAGGCTTATACGTATGTTGTATATATTAAGCAGTTCCTGTGAGATACATACAAATGTGCACGCCTTGTATCATATAGCTCATAAAGAACCCGTCTGCTACACGTCCTTTAAACAGAAGGCAAAACGGGCGTGCTGTGTGACCATAGCAACACTGCTTTGTGTTGCCAGAAAGAGACACCCCCTCCGCCAAACTAAAGGGGTCTGAGTCAAGCTTACCTGCTCCTTATAAATATTAGACAGCAGGCAGATCGAATAGAGGGGTGATGAACAGCAGCGAGAAAAAGCACGCGCAATGGCCATGCAATACACCTATTGCACGAGCACCGGATACCGCCAGTGCTTTGTTGTTACATATAAGCGGACAGACGTAATAATAATAACAATAATAATAATAATAATAATACATTGTATTTAAAAGGCGCCTTTCTAGCACCCAAGGAAACCGTACAATAAAGCAAATAATCATAAAATACAGAGAATAAATCAGCAAGAAATATCAGCAAGAGCAATCTGACATACATAATTTCTCTGCAATATATGTTGCATAATACTTTTGTGAGACAGTTAAAGATAGCAATATATACATCGAGTACCCTGCGACGCCGTTTCGATATTATTTAGTAAATTTATATGATCTTAACGCAAATTGGAAAACATTTTTAAACTATATGAATATGGATGTACTACGTGATTTTGAGCGTTTGAATATAAAATGCTGCTTTTAATGAAAGATGCATGCCAGTTCACAGGCCATAATTATTTTTTTACGATACAGAGCAGTGAAATTCAGAAAGTATAATTCGATAGGGTTTCCCAAAGCGATTTAACTGCAACTTTAATTAACTGAGAATGTGCGCAGGTGCGCGATGCTAACTTTAATATCGAGTTTTAAAATAGCACGACTTTTAATACCCCTCTGATTTCCATTTTTGATGTGTTTAGCTTGGACGACACAGTATAACATTGGTAAAAACAAAGAACATTCCATCCAGGTTGTGGATGGAAGGATTAATCAAAGAAATGGTAAGTGTTATGGCTACAAGCTTCCAGAAGAGGGCATACATCCTATCACCGTTTAGTAATGCTCAGGTACACAGCCTATTAATCTGTATATATTAATAACTCATGGGGCAATATTTTATGCATACATGCACTCCTGAACATTCAATTGGCTAAACTTGTACAGCGGGATTGATCAGAATTGAAAAGTGAAAAGTTTCAATTTCATATTAACTGTCATGCTGTTTGTCTTTTTGCAGATAAGATACGATATTTGGTTTCTGGGGCCACGTGTTTTGAATACTTGCCTCAAGCTAAAAGAAGGGACAATAGGTCGTCACTTTTAACTGGTAATGCACAGTGTAATTTAAAATGGTTTTCGGCATTAAAAGTCGGCGTGGGCTGTCAGTTGAATAATATGAAAATGCTATGAAAAAAGACCCAAATAGCTGGTTGTTCTAATTCGGGGTTTCCCGAGAAGATGATAGAACATGCCTCCTGATACGGTCATGTTCAGGCTTGAAGCAGTGCGTCGGTCTGGTCCCATGTATGATCCACGCTGTTATTACTAAATGGATGCTGTGATGCTCGCATAATCTCAGCAGCTAATTAGAATGAAAAAGAGTGGATTTCATTAAAATGCCGTATTTAAGAGCCGGACCATGGGATTGATGTGCAATGAGCAGTTTACCCAACCTGTAAAAGGCGCTTTACACTAAGAAGGATATACGGTAAGAAAATCGGGAGTAAGGGACTTCTGGACCTCATGCAAAGGCCAGAGTAATGCAGTCAGGGAGATCTCATACTCCCATATCAGAGCTGGGCAAACGAACACGGCGAACCAGCAGCAAATTCATTTGTCAACGCCACTAATGTCTTTGAAGCTAAAGTCTGCGTAGTGCCTATGTGAGCCATTTCAGATATTTTAAGTTATCACTATAAATACAAATACTACTTAAAATACTTATGTTTTATCCAAGCTATTTACAGGCGCATGATACTGTGTCCAATTATAAATACCTGCAGTTTAGCATAACACGTCGATGCTGTAAAATTAGGTCCGTGTGAAGGAAAGCACCTGGATTTCGTTGTAGAGTGCGCCATCTGGCGGTTAGTTGCCTTAAGACGTATAAAGGTTAAATCAAGGAGGTAGACAGACTCAGATCTATTTTCAAAGATGGACAGTTTTCTTTCATATTTTTCTCTCCTTATATTTTAACATACACCACTGGAAAGAATATAGAGGGCACCTCTCGTATTTCAGGTTTTTATTCTACATTTCTCTCTCGGTCGAGCTGGAAAAATAGGAACAGCCCTTTGACTTACAGCAGAATACGAAGCTCATATGTGTGAGCCGGCAAAGTTTCACCTGTGACCATGTCCTACTGCCTAAAGGTCTGCCAGTGAGGTGACAGTGATGTTGCACACATTGCATGCTATAGTTCAGGGCATGCGCAGTAGGCATGCGCAGTAGGCATGCGCAGTAGGCATGCGCAGTAGGCATGCAGATTCCTGGGTCGAGATCCAAGAGGGACCCTGTAGTTGACAGTACAGTTGAGAATAATAATTTACTCGAATTATTCTGTAAAATACCTCACAGCTGAGATGGATAATTGTTGTAAATTCCTTTGAGTAAAAGTACATGTAGGTTATGCAATGTAATGCTTCTCCACAAGTCTCCCAACTATTAATATTTTGCTTGAGGTGTGTTTTCTAGAGTATTGCATTAAAAGCTCTTTGTACTGTACATCAGAGTACATTTCGGTTTTTGCCTGTGCATGACCTGCAGTGACTCACACATGGAGGGACTGTTCAAAGGGCAGGAACGAAGCATATAGCAGTTGACAGGTAAGTATAATGGTTAAAAAAGCTGCCATTAAACCAGGACAAGGAAGAGTTAATGCCTTAGCACAATGGAAATAGTTCTTTGTTATGGGTACGGAGAAGAAAAGAATCAGGAGCCAGGAGAAGCTTTATTTCAGATGGAAAAACTCTCAAAAATTGCTGTGGGAGCGAAGAATGACCCGGCGCTATTCTCAAGCTGACTGACAGAGAACGTAGTCAAACAGCCGGGGTCGGGCGATATGCGCTGGAGACCAGAGGGCTTAGGCAGGTATTTGGTGGTCAATGGGGAGGCAGAAGTTGGGCGATGTGTGTCGGAGATCGGAGGGGAACAGGCAAGTCTCGGGATCTGAGGGCCAAACAGGGTGTAAGTAACGAGGTAGATTGACAGGAATAAACCGTCAAACTCAGGACTGGCCATGAGGGTCTCGCGTCGGAGCTTCCAGTCAGGCAAACTAAAATAAGCTCCACTGATTAAACCGCTAAGAATCAGCTGTGAGGTCAGACAGTCCAAGAACTGGGAAAACCAGAAAGCCGGTGGAGAAGCATGTAAACCGGGCAGTTTCCATTCTCAGGAAGGTAATCCTCCTTGGGGTCTCCCCGGGGGCGAGGTCCTTCTGACGTTACTAGGGGATCCCCGGGGTTGGTCGTGACAGGCAAATCATTACAGACATATTCAAATGGTAAAATTACCATATGGGTTGAAGAAGAACCTGCAATATCTACAAATCTTACTGATTTTACAGTAGTGTCGGCTGGCTCATTTGTAAGTGACGAAATAGCAGAACATCACCGGAAAATGAGCAGAATACTCTGGCCTAAATCGATTTGATCCAGTTTGTCGTAAGCAGTTGTTTACATAAACACGTGGCAGCTAACGGAGCGGCGAGGATGACTGGGCGCGCGGCGGTTCCCGTGGAAACGGTGCAGGCTTATTTTTTATAAGACAGAACTGCATGTTTATAAACAATCAGAGCAGGACAGGTTAGGAGCACTTTTACAAGTCGTGCCTTTATCTAAAATAATAATTATTTGTCTAACTATATATCGTGGTATCTATTGACTCCAGTAGTGTTGCCACGTGAATAATGCAGTTTAATTAAAGCTCTTTTATTAGTAGTACTGAAAAGGACTGCATCAGGCACCCAGCAAGCACCAAACTGACTACACATAAGAAACACAGGGTTGTGAGATGCTGAACTCTAAGATTCACACATGGTGGGAGATTTACGGAAACTAATTACACATGAGGATCGGACAGGATACACGCAAGACACGGGCAAACACACGCGCAACAATAAGGAATATAACCATTGACAATAACGATAACAACACAAGGGCTATTTACAACTGGCAGGTGGGGCTTGCTGGGACATGCGCAAATCGACCAGACGGCGCTTGGCTGAACAACCACTAGAGCCAGTCCCACCTTAGTCCAGCAGTAAGTCCTGTAGGTGTGACGGCTGCTGCCACAAAAACCTCCTTGGCCGCCGCGGAGCAGTGCTGCTGGGGGACGATGGGCCAGGCACAGGTACTGGGCCACTGGCAGGGGCTGCGGAAGCAGGACTGCTAGCGGCCTCTGGGAACAGGCGGGCCTTGGGGTGCTATGGGGCCAGTCTGTCCCGGTGCACAATGACTGAATGAGACCCAGGGCCAGTCCGGACCCGATACACCACCTCTGACAGCCGACTCAACACCACACAGTGTCCCTGTCAGCAGGTGGGCAGCTTTGGAGAGCAGCCCTTCTTACGGATTGTACAGCCACACTGACATCCCAGCACCCAGCGGAGCCCCCCGACAGTGGGTGTCGTATGCTCTCTTTTGCTTCAGACCCACTGTCATCAGGTGGTCACCGTTGAGGCGGTGGGTGGCCTCCAAGCATCGCCTTAGATCCCGCAGGTGGTGGCTGGCTCTGGTTCGGGCGGACAGCCAAAAATTAGCTCAACCGGGGTACACAGCTCCCACTCTAGCATCAGCATAGATGGCGTGAACCCAATCGATTCCTGGACCTCTGTCCTACAGGCCCACAGGATCACTGGGAGATGGAGGGTCCCAATCCTGCTGATGTTGACTGGTCAGGATCGCAAGCTGCGTGGTCTGGTTGTCTGACACCACAATATTTTATTGAAGCAATTTATTTCACTGGAGGAATTCCCCAGAATTTTGTTAATTTTATTTGACATGTAATTCTGAAGATTTGCCCATCCATCCATCCCTTTCTTTCTTCCATCCATCCATCTTCCCTGCTGCGTATCCAGTGTAAGGCTGTAGTGAGCCTTGAGTCTGTCACTACAAACCCCAGGCACAAAGGAGCCTATCACAGGATCCCAGGCACAAAGGAGCCTATCACAGGATCCCAGGCACAAAGGAGCCTATCACAGGATCCCAGGCACAAAGGAGCCTATCACAGGATCCCAGGCACAAAGCATGCGGGGAAACCAGAAAGAGAGCAATCAACAACCCCGTTTCCAAAAAAGTTGGGACGCTGTATGAAACATAAATAAAAACAGAATGAAATTATTTACAAATCATCTAAACTCACGTTTAATTGAGAATAGAACAAAGGCAACATATCAAATGTTGAAAGTGAGAAAGATTATTGTTTTATAACAAATATACGCTCAATTTGAATTTGATGCCAACAACACGTTTCAAAAACGTTGGTACAGGCGCATGTTTACCCCTGCGCTGCATCACCTCTTCTTTCACCAACACTGTTGGTAACAACGTTTGGGAACTGAGGAGACCAGTCATTGGTCCATGTCCCATTCTTGGATTTCAGCTGCTTAGCAGTTCGGAGTCTCCTTTGTCATATTGTTCATTTCACGAAGCACCAAATGTTTTCCATAGGTGACAGGTCTGCACTGCAGGTAGGTCAGTCTAACACCTGGGCTCTTCTACTACGGAGTCATGCCATTGTAATACATGCAGAATGGGGTTTGGCATTGTCTTGCTGAAATATACAAAACCTCCTCTGAGGGCAGAGTGACGGCTCTGAGGCTAGGGATCTGTGCTAGCAACTGGAAGATTGGTGATTCAGATCTCGTGAATGCCTGGAGTGCTTCTATTCTGTTGGGCCCTTGAGCAAAGGCCCTTAACCTGCAATTGCTTCATCCTGGGCATGATGTTAATCTACATCCTCCAACTTAGAGGGAAGAAATTGCGGGTTGGATTGGCACTCCAGCCACTGGAAAAAAAACTCAGACTGGTCCATTCGGAGCTGAAATATCACCTGCTGCATGGCTGCACTCAGGTTCTCATCGCTGAGTTGGTTTGTCATGTGGTGGGTGAGGCAATGTTCTGTACTCAGTACATGCTCCTTACCTCTTCTTTGAAAAAGACATCTGGATGGCAGCACATGTTGCTCCAAAACCTGTATATATCGTTCAGCATTAATGTTGCCTTCCCAGATGTGCAGGCTACCCGAGCCATGGGCACTAATGCGCCCCCATACCATCGCGGATGCCGGCTTGTGACCTGTCTGCTGATAACAAGCTGGATGGTCTCTCTCCTCTTTAGCCTGGAGGACGTGGGGTCCATGATTTCCAAAAATAATTTGAAATTTTGATTCATCAGTCTACAGGACAGCTGTCCATTTTGCCTCAGTCCATCTTAAATGAGCTTGGACCCAGAAAAGATGGTGGCGTTTCTTTAGAGATGGTTTCTTTGCATGGTAGAGTTTCATCCTGCATTTGTGGATGCAGCGACACTCTCTGTTCACTGACAGTGGTTTTCTGAAGTGTTCCTGAGCCCATGCAGTGGTTTCCTCTGTAGAATCGTGTCTGTTTTTAATGCAGTGCTGCCTGAGGACCCAAAGATCATGGCTATCCAACACTGGTTTTTGTCCATGTCCCTATCGTACTGACACCTATATGGATTCTCTGCATCTTTTAAATATATTATGTACCGTAGATTATAAAACTCCCAGTCTCCTTGCAGTAGTATGTTGAGGAACATTATTCTTAAATAGTTGCACTATTTTCCCACACAGTCTTTCACAGAGTGGTGAACCTCTCCCCATCTTCACTGCACAGAGTGGTGAAGCTCTCCCCATCTTCACTGCACAGAGTGGTGAACTTCTCTCCATCTTCACTGCACAGAGTGGTGAAGCTCTCCCCATCTTCACTGCACAGAGTGGTGAAGCTCTCCCCATCTTCACTGCACAGAATGGTGAACCTCTCCCCATCTTCACTGCACAGAGTGGGGACCCTCTCCCCATCTTCACTGCACAGAGACTCTGCCTCTCTGGGAGGCTCTTTTTATACCCAATCATCTTACTGACCCACTGCCAATTAACCTAATTAAATGTGAGATAAACAAAATTTTTATGTTGTCTTTGTTCTATTTTCAATGAAGTATGGGTTTATATGATTTGCAAATCGTCGCATTATGTTTCTATTGACATTTTACAGTGTCCCAACTTTTTTGGAATGAGGTTGTATGATTAGGTGAGAAGAAAACCTGGAAGAAACCAAAGCAAGTCCAGTTAGGACTGTCAGGATTGGTCCCTGCTTTGTCCCGTTTTGTCCTTCATCTCCCTAAATTCCCTGTTTTCCCCTGTCTGTAGTTCCCTGTTTGGCCAGCAGGGGGTCTCTGCTCATCGCATTCTGATCCGTATGCTCTTTCAGGTGCTGTCCCAGTCATTGCCCTCACAGGTTCCCTTGTTCCCTGGTCCACCGTGTGGCTGAACGGGCTATGTGGCTGAGAACCATGCATCCCTAATCATTGTGACTTCGAGGCTAAATATGCTTGCTGTTGGATGTTCCCCACTATGCGACCTGTTCCGAGTGTTTAGCCTCCGTTAAGTTCTTGTATTGCCTGCCTGCCTTTGTTTCTTTTTCGTTTCCAGTTCTTCTGAGTTTACGAATGAACTCCTTTGCTTGTAAGCTGCAGAGTGGATCGTCATCAATCCTGCCCCATCATGACAAGAACCAGCAAACTCCACACACACCGCAGTACCCACCGAGCTCCTGATATGGGTCTGTGCTGTAATGAAACAGGACGACAGGGCTGCTTCTCTTCCTCTCGTTTACTTTTGTGTTCTTATCTGACGTGCCGAAGAGCACGGGGGTGTCTCAGGGACAGTGCTGTCACCTTCCTGCTTACTCTGCACACCACAGACCTCAGCTACAGCTCCGGCGACTGTCGGCTTCAAAGCTCTTGCGATGATTCTGTGATTATGGGATGTATCGTTGAAGGAGTGCAGCAGTATGCGTTTTCTTTGGGGGATGGGGTGAGGTTGTCAGAGAAACCGCCTGCAGCTGGTTGAGAGAAAAAAATGAGGCTGGTGGTGGACCACGTGTGGAGCGGGCCTGACCACTGTCACCCCCCCATGGAGAGAGTGTCGGAATGGTATGGTCCAGCTGCCTTGAGGTCAACACCAGTGACAGGCTGGACTGGCATGGTGACACTGAGGGATTCTCAGAGCAGGCACAGGCCTTTGGTGTGTGTAGCAAAATGCTACATGTGTTTTATCAAGCCTGTCATAGTCAGTCCCATGTTCTGGGCTGCTGTTTGCTGGGGGGGATATCCGATTCGATTCAATTAATTTTCATATTGCGCCTTTCACAACAGAGTCGTCCCAAGGTGCTTTACATGGATGTGCTGTGATACTTTACAACATCATTAGAGTGAGCAATACAGAATATATCAATATCAGGATATCCAGCAGATGGAGGCTGGTAGGCTGATCAGACTCGCCCACCGGGCACAGGTGAGCGGTGCTGGGTGGAGTGAAGCTGGTCAAACTGACCTCCTTCTTGAATACGGAGGCCTGACCTCCCGACAGAGTGTTGCTCCTGTCAATGAGCTCTGTCAGCCACTGGTCGTCTCTGGTCTCCATGTCCCAAC
The DNA here is from genome assembly GCF_023856365.1 of Brienomyrus brachyistius. Classification (NCBI taxonomy): domain Eukaryota; kingdom Metazoa; phylum Chordata; class Actinopteri; order Osteoglossiformes; family Mormyridae; genus Brienomyrus; species Brienomyrus brachyistius. The sequence goes on along the minus strand of NC_064545.1, from coordinate 11,279,244 downwards.
CTTAAACCTAACCTAACCCTAACTCGAGCCTTAACCCTAACCTTCACCCCACTCAATGAAAAGACAGAAGTTCTGCCTTATCGTGCCCTTGGGATTACGGAGGTGAGCCCCTTGAGGGTACAGTGAGGGCTTTGATGGCTTGGCGCTCCCGTGCTGATTTATTGCCAATCACGTGCCAGTGTTTGCCCCAGTTAATGAAGCCCAGCTGAGCCTGATTGTACTAATTACCTCGTTAGGAATAAATGGGGCCAGTTGTAGCGCTTAGAGATAGATAGATAGATAGATAGATAGATAGATAGATAGATAGATAGATAGATAGATAGATAGATAGATAGATGGATGTGTTTTCTTGTAGACAGTATGAGGGCATTATATTTTAGATTTTCTTAAGTATATCCTGGTTTTTTGAAGTTTATGCATTTATGCTGTAGTATAATGCATTCTTGCTTTTAAAGCACAGAGGCTGTTTCCTGTGCAGGCTGCTCTCTGTGCAGGCTGCTCTCTGTGCTGGCTGCTCTCTGTGCAGGCTGCTGGCTGCTCTCTGTGCAGGCTGCTGGCTGCTCTCTGTGCAGGCTGCTCTCTGTGCAGGCGGCTCTCTGTGCAGGCTGCTGGCTGCTCTCTGTGCAGGCTGCTCTCTGTGCTGGCTGCTCTCTGTGCAGGCTGCTCTCTGTGGCTTTGGGTGGCATGCAGGTCAGTGCCTGTCAACTGCAGAGACTCTCAGCACGTAATCAAGCTCCCTAAAATGTCTGTAGATGGTTTTCAGGTAAGACCACAGCAAACCCTGTTATGTCTGCTCCTCGAGGTCACATCTGCACATCCCCACCCCAGAGAATCATGGGAATGTGACTGTCAGGCGGGAGTCTGACCGACTTTGTTTCCCCCTCAGTATTGGTGCCAGTGACTACAGTGTATATACTGACTGTCTAAAAAAATTGTTGTAATGCTGTCTATTGCCCAGCCTGTGCAATAATCATCGGTCAGTTGCCTGTGAGAGATAAGTTGGACATGTTATGCTATGTATGAATAGTTTGCTGAATGGAATGTAAGTCCTGTAGGTGAACATGTAAGGGATTTGTGTTTAGTTCAGGCCCTCTGGGTGGAGGAACCTCCACAGAAGATGATGGGGGCTATGAAGTGCAGATAGGATTCTGCTGAATGCTGGCGTGCTGTGCTGGTTCTGAGGACTCCGGGTCCGGTGTTTTCCCTGGAAGCGCAGTGTGTATGTGATAACCAGTGTGCAAACAACCGGCCGGCACGGAGCTTTCATCTCTGGGCCCGGCAGCGGATGGGAGGCGTCCCGTGCCTCTCGGACCACCCAGGGATTTTAGTGCAGATTACCGAGACCCTGTGGAATGTTATTGTACCACCATGAAATAAAAAGTTTAAAAAAAAAAAAAGTGGTATCGTTTGAGTCATGGGAAAAATGTGGCTTTCAAAGCAGAAACATTGGCAGTCCACAGGAGAAGCTGGAAATTCCGTCAAGGCCCTAACACACCTCCTCACCCCTCAGGGTCAGAGGAGGACAGGCCAGCACATGCAGCAGGTTGACTCATGTCATGGCCGTTCTACACTCGCTCCACGTTACATGTAAGGGAAACTGCGGCACTCAGCAGACAATGTGTTTACATTCCTTCTCCTTCCGGACTGTGTGAAATTAGGTCACCAGATGGATGGAAATGAGACCATAGCCAGCCATGGTGCTAGCGGTTATTTTTCGAGCTGGAAATCAATGTCATGTTATTCATTTGTTAAATTCATTTATTATTTATGAATAAATCGTGGTTGAAAATGTCGTACTATATTCGTTTCGGTACTGTAATATTTAATCTTTTTGCGGTTATTTTGCTATCCTTCTGAATAGCCTGGGGAAATACCTTTTTGGATATTGCGCTAACAGACTGTACACAGGTCACATTAAAACATGAATTTCACCTGTTTTGTAAAGGCAACGTGGCGAAACGTGTCAAACACCTCAGGTCAACTAGACATTCCTCCCTTGGCCTCACAGACCCAGCTAGTGCCGCTTTCTGCTGGAATTCGATGAGGGCAGTTTATACTGCCTGTACAGATCTTGTCTTGCCATCATTGAACAATACAATTCTGAAACATTAGTCCAAGATATCAGCATCAGTTACAATACAAGACTCCTGCTAAATAAAGGAATGTATGGGAGATGTACCGTATCCCGCATAGCTGGGTGACCTAATGACATACAGAAATGGATGTTCTGAAGAGGCCGTTGAGCCATTAAAGGCCATGACTTCATCCATGACTCACTGGGAGTCTGCTGCAGTGAGAAGCCTCTGCTGCCCCCTATGGGCTGTTCAAAGAACTCATTCCTAAACACCAATGTAAAGCTCACAGTCTTCAAAGGCTAGATGCGGTCATTTCTGAGCCCGCTTTCATTTGTCCCTTGTCTGCCAACAGCCCGCGCTCCGCTGATCTGACCACTGACGTGGCACTCCCTCCTCCCAGTAGCCCCAGTTCTACCACCCAGTGCATGCGGCATTAACAGCTCCAGCTCCAGTCTCTGTCTTTGGCTTAGGAATCGTAAAGTAGCCAGTCAAATATGTGGGCAAATGCTTCTTATCTTCTGAGTGCAGCAGTTCTGGTCCTTAATCTGAAGCAGAGGCTTTAAGACTCAAAAGGCTGTCAGAACGTGACAGTCTTATGCTCTTATTAGCAGAAAAACCACTTAAATTTTCTGCTCGCTGGGTGCCTAAAACTTACATTTCCTCCAGTACAAGGTACTGCCCACAGGACACCCTACTGCAAAGTCCTATTTGCATACACTGATCCACACATATTGATTGTCTTTACAAACACAGATCCCGTTTACACATATCGATTTCACTTTATATGCAAAGATCCAGTTTACACATATCGATTCACTTTATATACAAGCAGATTCAGTTTGCACATACTGATTCACTTTATATATAAACAGATTCAGTTTGCACATACTGATTCACTTTATATATAAACAGATTCAGTTTGCACATACTGATTCACTTTATATATAAACAGGTTCAGTTTGCACATATTGATTCACTTCACACATACTGATCCAGTCCCTGGATCACGTTACACTGATCTGTTTTACAGATTTTGATTTGTTTTCTGAATTCGTTTGGACTCACTTGCAACCAAGGTTACTAATGAATAATAATAAAAAAAACGGCTAGGATGTAGCTGGCAGGCGACAGTTTAAATGGCAAAGCTGTGATATTAATACCTGCATGTTACAATCCCTATATGTGAAATTCAGGTAATTGAAAAAATCTCTAAAATAGAAGGGAGACTTGCAGTGTACACTGCACAGATGGTGGTGTGAAATTACTTTTCTTAGCCTACAGTGTTGGAGTGCAGTGAAGAATAGGGTCTTAATAATGTGTCAGAGCGTTTTGTGCCTTCTTGTGACTGCGATAAATTGAAAGAAAGTGGTAAAGTTCACCGAAGAGAGTTCTGGGGTCCCGGAACCTGGAAGCCCTGAGTCCCACAGCTTTAATCACTCTACGGGATGTGAAACGGTATTTGCTCTCATTTATTCTTTGAAACAGTGAAGAATGAGAAACTGGAACCTGACAGGGAGCCATAAAGTGGGAGAGATTGACTTGGAGACCTGAGGATTTTCCAGTTGATAGTCATTTGGCACCTGGCTGTTTATGTGGTGGAATGTGGCCCCTGTGGCCCCTGTGGCCCCTGTGGCTTAGCAGTCTGCGGCTGTGCTTGGATGGCAGCTGGTTCAGGTCCCATGTGTTGTCAGAGTGACGCCACCATTGGGCCCCTGAGCGAGGCCCTTAACCCCAATAGCTCCCAGGACTGGCCAGGCCTCCTCTGTCACCCTAAATTTGTCATTTTGGTAGAAAGCCTCAGCTGAATGAATGAATGTTTATTAATTAATTAATAAATAATAATTAATGTTTTAGTTTAGCTGCAGTTCATTTCAGGAATGTGGTGCTGTGTCAGTGAGAAGACACCCTCTGGTCAGACATGGCCTATTAGCTGAAGATGCTTCATCAGGGAAGTGAACTTCGGTAAGCTGACTGGAGTGAGATTTTCAATTCTAGACAAGTCTGCACATGCATTTACATATATGTAACAAAAAAAAAGCATTTTTTATTACCGTTTAAAGAGTCTTTAGGGTTTGTAAACTGCCTCAATGCTTTTGATGTCGCTAGTTTTACGGTTATAATGGAATAATAGGGATTTTCCCCTAAGATTTCTTGCATGAGTCTGAAAGTATGAGTGTCACACCAGATACGTGACAGTTTACCTGGCACACATGCAGCACGTCTCACACCCGGGGTGCCGAAGATACGATTTGGGCCACACTTTGAGGGGACACAAATAATGTAGTAGTACATGGTGACTTAATGCATGTTAATTAACCAGTAACTAAGGGTTAGTTACATAGTGACTCGATTGTGTAGTGAACCGTCAATCATGACAGTTCATGTATTCCATGCAGGAACTATATTAGTTAATTGTTAATGAATTTGTTAACTAATATAGCTCATTCATGAAATACATGAACTGTCATGTTTGATTAATGATGAACTAACGCTAACGTTTCTGGTTAATTAATACATTGAGTAAGTGTTACTGAGATTTGTACTGAGCATGTGCAGAGGCCATGTGCTTTGACCAGTGAATTGAAATAACAGTGAAAGCATGGTTAAGAGTTAATATCGCCATCCACCTCATTAATACACCACAGCAGAGTCGTTAGTTATGCCGTGTTCTCATATCTGGGAGAGCAAACTGAGCCAACAGTAAGGTGTGGATCCCTACCCTGAACAGGGTCCCTTATGGTGAATACTGCTGCATCTACGTTACTGTCACCCCAGGGCAGGATGCTGACACAGGCTGCCCGCTACGTCACCCTTTGGGCAGGTAAATAATGGGGACTGGGCCAATCCGGAGGCCCGAGAATCCCTTCAGTTTCAGGGCACCGACAGGCTGCTATTAACATTGTGTTTTGCAGATTTTTCCTACTTCACATGAAAAATGACTCTCCGGCATGCTAAAGTAGGGCATATTTTCTTTGACTTTAATGAGATAATAGCACCATTTGTATGTTTTTTGCAGTGTTATGCTATTGTATTTTACATCAGTTATTGGAGCATTTTGACATTTAGATGAATGTGTCTACTGGCAGCATCACGCCGCCTCTGTCGCGTCTGAGAGCTCCATCACACGCCGAGCCGCTCTGCCGTTAGCGGGGCCCGTAAACGCTGACGGCTGTGCGGCTGTGTGTCTGTGTGTCTGTGTGTTCAGAGCCGGTGCTGGCAGTCAGCGCACAGCCGCCACAGTGTTCTCCCCGCACTTTCTCCAGTTTCAGTTATGGACAGGGATTAAAGAGCCAAGAGGTCGAACCTCTACCTCAAACATATACAGTACAGTACAAATAAATATGACACAATTTGTTTAATAAGTCCAGGAAATATATAAAGATCATGATTCAATAAATCAAAACATTTTTTGATCTTAAAATTGAAAGCATTGTCCTGTGTTAGGCCACACGCCCATCCACCCGACTAAAGACCCTGCCCAGGATATGCAGCTAGAAGATGAGTGGATGGATGGATGGATGAATAGATGGATGGATGATTGCTACACATTATTTACCAAAGGTTTTCTGAGTTGTTCTTCTGCAAAGGTATTTAGATTTCATCAGTTTTACACATGATCAAACAAAGTCGTCCCAATCATCTGTGGTTAAACGGAACCTGAACTCCGATACCGAACTGTCTCTTACTACAGGACTGTGTGCATGTCTGCCGTGAGTCAGTCTGACAGGCCGGAACACCCTCTCCTCGGTCATGTGACCGGAAGGGGCAGTGTGTGCAACCTCAATCCACACAGCTGAATGTTCCAGTTGTTGGGGGAACTCCAGCCTGATTGACTTGTTTTAATGACTGATATAAAAATGATTGTGTTATTATACAGCAAAATAAATATATATAATAAATATATGAAAAATAATGTTTTTTTCATGAACAGCGAAATATTTTCTTCCTTGTGGTGTTGGCAGGTTCCTAGTGAAGACTGGTGATTATGCCATAGTCTACAGTGTTTTGTCTTCACTGAGCCCCAGGGATTTATGGGAAATATTACAAGCATCACAATCCAAGGTTCTCCATTTCAGCTTAGATTATTCAGTCGTGGTGCAAGAATACGGCCTTTACAGGACTAAACCTTCAGAGGGTGTGGTTCTTCAGAAGCACAGCATGGCCGACGGTTAGGATGTGGTTTAGTGCCACTCGAAGTACAGTTTATGCGCAGGGCCCCCCCAAAGATGGACTGATATTCGGCTGAGAGACAGACGGGTTCAGTCACGTTCCATTCGCTGTTTCTGGGAAGCGCCGAAACCTTGAGCCGCGCTGCCTCTGCCGCTCCCTTGCCGCACATTTCCGCCGGGTGAGCCCCGCCCTACCACCCACACATCCCCTCTGGCATACGCCCAGCCGACCGGCATAATGCCTCCATCTGGTAGTGCCAGCAGCAGCGTATTTAGAAAGTGCTGGGGGGTGGCGACCCAGTGCCGTTCTTGCATATGTCAGGGCTCATCTGAACACGAGTCGGCGCCACACTCAGGATTGCAGAGGAAGTTCAGGCTCTCAGGTAGAACGATGGTCATTCCGTTGATTTGGTGTTGGGCAGTTACCCGTGAGTATATTAAATCAGCAGGAGGTTGGACAGCAGTAGTGTGTGTGTGTGTGTGTGTGTGTGTATGGTGGGGGGGGGGGGGGGGCTGCACATGCCCTGCCATCCCCACATGGGGTTTCGATGTCTGTGCAAAGCAATCCATATGGCCAGTCTGCCCTACACTAGAGGTGCTCACTTAATGTAATAAATACATTCGTTACGCAGAAACGGCCCATAAAGAATCTTCTGGAGTTCTCTTTATTTTCTTAATTCACTTATTAATCTTAGGATCTCACTTAACGTTTACGGTGTCCTGCTTACTCCGTAGGTTTATCCCTGGCGATCGGTCAAAAACGAGCCGTATTGATCACAGACACACCCATAAACCATTCTCGTAATTATTTCTCTCTGTCCGACTGGAGATTCATCCTCCTTTTGATTCGTTCTTTCAGATATGTCAACTTCTACCATTAAACGAGTGTAGCTAATAAAAACCAAAAATAATTCAGACGGTGCTGTTTCAGGCAGTTCGTGTGCAGAGTTAAGAGGATCTGGGACCAGGGCTCACTGCAAACCGAAGGCAAATGGGGAGTCTCATCCAGAAATAAATAAGCGATTCGTTGAGACAAATCATCATCCTTTATCCAATGCTTTGCAAATAGACACTAATTAAATTCTTTATGAGACATTATATTTATTGGCATTGGCTAGCTTGTGCACTAAATCGGCAATTTAACAGCTGCAGGGGGAGAATTAAGGGAGGATACAGACATTATTCTGCCATGAAACTGAGGAAGGAAGCACTTATAAAAACGTCTGGATTAGGGGCCACCGAGGAAATGCCAAGCTGGGCCACCTGCTTGTTCACACGCAGCTGTCAAATCTCCCACAATGCACTTGCCTTCGGGGGTGGGTGGAGACTTGCAAAGGCTGCGTCCAGCCCCATTATGGTGGCGCTCGGTGACGAACGCCAGAGTCATCGACCGCATTGAGCATGAAGACATGCGAGGTTCCTGACATTCAGAGCAGCCAGTGGAGGGAGGGACATTCTGGGCAGTGATGAGCATGAAGGCAGATGAATCATCCTGAGAAGATCCTGCTTGTGTCCTTCAGCATGGCACAAATTCACCAATGAAATGAGGGAAACATGGATAGCACTGCAGCCACACACCTCTAGGGGGCAGTGTGGAGCTCGATGCGAGAGGTGTTTGAGACATTGTCAGGAAGATCATGGCTTCAAATCCCATTACCATATGAGACCCTTAATCCCAACAGATCCAAGGGTTGTGACTCCATACCCTCACCTGTATATATGCACTGGTCATAACATTGTATAGATCGAATTTGTGGACCAAAATGTCCCTAAAGTGTGGTAAAACCTTACTTAACCTTATTTATGGGGACATTTTTCAGGTCGCCTTTTGGATAACCTCAATTTTATAAAAAATCTGTGAATGCATTCAAGAAAGTAAAAACACCAGAAGACTTGTATTTTGTTTAGTTACTTATGCTTAAGGTTAGAGCTGGGTAGGGGTTAAGGTTGCCGTGATTGGGATTAGGAACGTCTCCATTTAGATAGGTACACCAATGTGTGTGTGTGGTCCAGTTATACCTTACCTTGTGGGGACCAAATGTCCCCACAATGTGATGAATACCCGTTTTTTTTTTTTTTTACCTTATGGGAACCAGTTTCCTGGTCCCCACAAGAGAAAACTCTATCTTATAATAATCCGTGACTGCAATGAAAAAAGTAAACATGCAAAAACTCCTATATTTTGGTCAGTTAGTTATGGTTAGGGTTAGGGCTGGGTAGGGGATTAAGGTTGTCGTAGTTAGCGTTAGCATTTTTTACATAGAAATGAATGAGCAGCCCCCAAAAAGATATGATTACATGAGTGTGTTTGTGTGTGTCTGCTTGTGGAGATTGCATATTCTCCACGTTGCACAAGTTTCCTCCCACAGACCAAAGATGTGCAGTTGGGCTAACTGCCATCTGATTTGCCCAGTATGTACGTGCTTGACTTTGTTCCCCATGACACTGGTATCCCTTCCTGGGTGTCCCCAGCCTTGTGCTGCCTGAGCTTGGTCCCTCATACCTCTTTTCTGCCTGGAGAATGGATGGATAAATGTATAGACTGAATTATCTAAGATACTAAGAATCTGCACACAAAGCAACTTCACAATAAGTTAATAAAAAACGGCATATTGCATTTCCTGTACAGAACTACGTTACACACCAACTGTATTCTTCTATGAGCTTGATATTTCATAACGTACCTGATTTTTTTGAATTCTTACTGGTGACGGATGGACATATAAGTAGTTAAGATGTTGCAATTTTCAGCGCGCTGCACGGCGATGCTGCGACTGTCGATGGGTCCAGCCCGGCACGCACAGAGAAAGCGCGTGGATGTGGAGCTGCCTGTCTTGCACGGTACCAAAGCTGCACTTCAAACAGAAGTGACTGCTTTCCCTGCTGACTCCACACTTTGGCAGAGGCTTTCATTTGTGCCGGAGACAGAGGGTGGGCCGCCGCCGAATCCCCAAACCCTCCCAGCTTGCTCTGATCGATGGGACCACCTGCACATGTGCTTGTCCTCCCTAAAACACAGCATTTCGCAAAGCTGGCTTTAGATGAACCTGCCAAGGGTTGGGGGGAATTTGTGTCCCGTTCTACGCAATCCCTCAATCCTAACGCACCTCAGGTACGAGCCCTGAAGCGCCACTGTCACCCTGCTGTTCATCTTTACGTAAATCTCCGAAGTCGATTCTTCCTACTGTATATAACAGGGACGAGGCAATATACATATATACAGTTTTTCACTCACGCCCATCTGCAATTTCACTTGGACGTAAAACAAGGCAGGATTATCTTGGGAAAAGAAATGAAGAAATAAAGAAATATATTCCACTGCCCCAGCCCACCCACACATTGTTCCTCATCATTAATCATTGGAGTGGGGGCTGTTAAAGCCTCCGACTCATATACTCAGCCGGGGGCCATTTTTCGGTTAGCGCCATTAGGAGCAGCTGGGGTCCAGCATGTCTTCCTCTCCCGGTGTTCTCTCTACCGTGGGGCACGCGCACTGGTGGCGGCTTGAAAAAGACTCAGATAACTGGGAAGCTGCTTTTAATGTTGTGAATCTCCCAGAACTGGCCAGGTCTTGCCTTCGGCTAAAACTGGCTTTTGAACTGGTAATGTTATAAACTATAGTAAAATGACAGTGTGTTATATACAACAATCAGATAGATAGATAGATAGATAGATAGATAGATAGATAGATAGATAGATAGATAGATAGATAGATCGGTGGTCTGGAAGATCTATCTATCTATCTATCTATCTATCTATCTATCTATCTATCTATCTTCTAATATCTATCTATCTAATATCATGCTGACCCTCTATGTATGGATGCTACTCCCAGCTGTTTCAGTTCCCCCGCTCTTTACCTCCCGTTGCCATAGTAAAGTCCTTCGCTTGTTATCAGACTCCTGTGATTCACCGCGCATCCTCACCACTTCACATCGGAGCCTCAGACGTACAGAAAGCGGCAGAATCCAAAATGCTATGTGCTGTAATGCATTGTATTTCAACATGTGGTAGCGGCTAAGCTGATGTCTGGCCCACTGAGACTCTGCAATAATGCTTCATGGGGAATTTCCCGTCGACAAAGAACGGTTTGTTAGTGTCATTCAGCACCTTCTGAACTGAGCCATTGTGCTTATTAGGAAATGAATTTCGATGTTTCGGAAATATAGAAGATAAAACATTTATATGGATGCAGCCACAAAAGTGTTTTCCATTGGACCCTGAACCTTCATCCACACTTCCTCAAACATCACCAATGTGTGCTTGTCAGTAAAATGTCACATTCATAGATGTCCAGGAAGGAGCCATCCCATACCTGATTGGAGGTCACTCTCACGTCCCATGTCTGATTGTAAGTCATTCTCACGTCCCATGTTTGATTGGAAGTCAGTCTCACATCTCATACCTGATTGGAGGTCACTCTCACATCCCATACCTGATTGGAGGTCACTCTCATGTCCCATGTTTGATTGTAAGTCATTCTCACGTCCCATGTTTGATTGGAAGTCAGTCTCACATCTCATACCTGATTGGAGGTCACTCTCATGTCCCATGTTTGATTGGAAGTCAGTCTCACATCCCATACCTGATTGTAAGTCATTCTCACGTCCCATGTTTGATTGGAAGTCAGTCTCACATCCCATACCTGATTGGAGGTCACTCCCTGTCCCATGTCTGATTGTAAGTCATTCTCACGTCTCATGTTTGATTGGAAGTCAGTCTCACATCCCATACCTGATTGGAGGTCACTCTCATGTCCCATGTTTGATTGGAAGTCAGTCTCACATCCCATACCTGATTGGAGGTCACTCCCTGTGTTCCTTTGTGCAAACATCTGTTTGGGTCATTTAGCTTAGTGAGTAACAATGTTTTATTTGTTTACATGGACGATTTGTTAACATGGTGGTTTGTAAATGTGCCATTGCGCAGGGTATGGAAGGGGGCTAAGGATTGGGTTTCACTCAGCACTGAACCCAGTTTTCTGTGGGGGCAGTGTATGGCTCAGTGGGCTATGCACATAATCGCAAGGTCTCCAGTTCAAACCTAGCTGCATCGTGTCTGTGGGTCCTTAAGCAAGGCTCTTAACCCCCAGCTCCCTGGGTGCCTCAACAGGTGGCTGCCCTTCACAGACAGCTTGTTCTACAAAGAGCAAGTTGAGGGAGAAGTAAAAAGAATTTCCCCATAGGTATAATAAAGGATCGATTATTATTAAGTCTCCATGGTACCTTACAATACAAATCATTGAGTAACTGAATTTTGCTAAAGGCTCTTCAGTACTGGTGTAAATAACAGGTAAATGCCACATTGTAACGAACCGCTCATTAGTTACATTTTAGCTGCTGCCCTTTCCATTGGTGGGTGTGTGGAGCATTGATCCTGAGCTTAGCATTTAGCCAGGTAACCTAAGGTGTGATGTGCAGTTCATCACAGATCAAACTGTATGTCAAAGCGCTGGATCTGAGTGCCGGTGTCTGCTGCACAGTCTGCCACCTGCAGTAGGACTACAGACAAGGTCAAAAGGAGGAGATTCCATTTAATACCGACCTCAACAGTCATACTCAAAAAAAGTCTAGTGAAAAAACTGCTCAAATGATACAAATCTTGTTTCTGTGATACTACGATTTGGTTAAATATTTAACGAATCTCTGTGATTCATTTGAGCGGTAAATATATGAAGATAAATATGTTGAATGGCACCTGAATTGAAGTAATAACCACTGAAGAGGATGAATGGGAGTGTGGCAGCTCGCGGTGGGGGCCTGCAGCCTCGCACTTTCAGGGCTGGCCTTCTGCGCCATGCATCCTCTCTGCATGTGTCTGTGTTCTAGCCCACGTTTGTGCCGAGGGTTTCCTCCCATAGTCCAAGAACATGTGCTTCAGTGAATTGGTGTCTAAACCTGCCACACTGTGCCAACTTGGGCTCAGGGACGGATTTGCATCCCATCCAAAGTGTCCTTGATGCAGCTGGGCTGCATTTGTAATCAGGTAATGGAGCATGATCCATGTGATCTCGCTCTGGCTGGCTCTGCTTGGAGCGCCGTTGTTGCTTTTATAGCCCGAAGCTCAGAGCTTAATATGGTCCAGAGTTCAGCTTCTGCATCCGTGGGGCTGGGTTTAGGTTCTGTTTCCGTCTGGGTTTCTCCAGGGTCAGGGCTGCTGGCATCATCACCAGCTTTGTGGTTCCGAGTGCCATGGTCTCGTTTCCGGGTTTGCAGACCCACCTCGGATAGTGTCTCGTTTTGAGTTTCATGGTCCTTGTTATCCGGCATTAGTTTCCGTGTTTTTGGTCTTCGAGAGACGCAGCTCCGCAGCTGGTGTCGCCCGGCAATCTGATGTCAGGAGCCCACAAGCGATTAGTGCTAATAATTGTTTCCACCTGTTCCCCTCAGTATTTAAGCCTTACCTGCACGCCGCTCCTGTGCGAAGAACTGCAGCTCCCATGATGCATACTGAGCACTTTCTCTGTGTCCTCTGGGGTTTCCCAGCTCTATGTTCCTTGACAGTTCCTAGATCCACTTTCCCTTATTGCTTTCTGACTTCCCCCATGTGCTCGCCTTCTCTACATCGTGTCTCTGTAGGAATGATCCCCTTCGCTGTTGATCTCTCGCCTTCCTCCTCGATGACCACAACATGCGATTCAAGTGTTTGTGTGTGATTCTTTAAAAAACCTTTTTCCATCTCTGCATTTGGGTTTCCATGACTGGTTATCACACCTGAGTCTTGGTTTGTGGCTTATCACGGTTATATTTTCTGTCCTTGGTCCTCTTCATGGCGTGCCAGTCCTCTGCACTTGGGTCTGCCTTTTGTCCACCTCGTCCCGGAACCGCCTACCCAGTCAGCAGCCGTAGGTCCTGCTGGTGACCCATTTCCTGCAGAGAGAAGTCTTAGGGTCTCCCAGCCAGGGCTGATATCCTGGCATTGTGGATGGATGGACACCCTGGTTTGGACTGCTTTGCTTGGGCCTCGAGCCCCGAGACCCCTGGCTCCTGTCACAGAGCAGGTATTTTTCACAATTTTAAGCGTAAACTATAGGACTTTGCATTTGACATTTTCAGGGCCTCATAAAAGGCTGCAGCATCCTAAAGAATAACGGTAAAGCAGTAAAAATCGAAAGCAGACTGGACCAAATCTTTAGTTCCAGGCAAATCTATTTTGAAATTTTACGATAAGCTCTTAATATTGATTTAGTTACATATTTTATGACACATGGAAATTAAATTAAGTAAATTAAGACACGTGGAAAGTACAAACAGCAGTCATAAAAAGTAACTATGCGAAAATCGATACAATTTCCCAAGTCATAGCACTCTTTAAGATGTGGACGAAGTACAGACAAGATGGAGGGAAAATGTGTGCAGTTAAAAAAGAGCAGGTAGCATCTGAAAGAAGGCAGGAAACTATGCGTGGCCAGATGAAACCATGTGTTGACCATAATCAACAAGTATAACTAGTTGTATTTTGAAACCAATTAATTATGCAACATGTTACATTACAATGTTATCAGTCATCACTCAGAACTGTTGCCAGCTTTTAATAAGACAGATTTATTGTGTATTACATAAATAACAGCGACGTAAATATTATTATTAATTGTGTCTCACATACGGAATTGTTTTCAGTATAAGTTCACGTAGGAGTTCGGAATGTATTTCCTTGTCATCAACCTGAACTCCATGTCAACCATAAAATATCAATGGGTTAGAGATACCAAAGAAGGCAGTTTGCCAGCCGCAGCAGCAGAATCAGGCAGGTTTACATCAGCATGTTAGTCAGACATACATGGTGGCTTGCGGGAAATTGAAAATGAAATGAATTTTGTACTTTGTTTCCTTCCTACTTCAGAGAAAATGTGTTTTGCGAAACACTAAACATGCAACCCTGGAGTATTTTGGCATGACGCTAAATAAAGGCTTAGATGCTGGCGTTTTACGTTTGTTGAAAGATGGCGTGAAATTACACACTTCTTTCGAAAAGCCCGAGGCACAGTGAAGGATGGACGGTATGATTACTGTGAATATATCCTATTGTGATGAGTTAATAAGAAGAACGAACATGTCTCTATTTACACAGATATTGTTGGTCTCTTGGGTCAGGGTAAGTATTTAATTGTAAAACAAAATTGCCAAAATAGTTATCAAGGTGTGCTGTAAGCCTATAAGGACTGGGTAACTTTAGGATCAGATGAATGTCTCTTTGTGTCACAGACAATGAAAAGCAGCCCTGATATACAGAACAGAAGCAGCTTTTGTCCTTCCCTTCACATGTATTGAAACGGTTTCAAGAGCTGTTTGGAATCATTGTTAGAAGCTCTCGTCCCTGTCTATTTGGTTCTGTCGTCATGGAGACGCAGGGTAAATACAGGGAGTCGCTCCGGAGCACTGCTGTGGATTTATGGGAGTATTTTTTTTTCCTCCGGAGGATGACATCTCACTTTGGAAAATATTCTCCTGGCCATCTGTTTGTCTTCACTAGGAGGAGTGCTCTGGGTGGGGCAGAAGTGTCCACTCAGAGGCAAATAAGAGTAGGTCAGTCTCTCGGATGTTTCCGAACTGACTCCACGGAGTGGAATTTCTTCACAGATGATATGCACCATTATGATTCACCCACCCACAGATGATATACACCAGCAGGGTCCAGAGTATATCCTCAGTGCTGATATACCCACCCACAGATGATATGCACCATTATGATTCAGAGTATATCCTCAGAGCTGATATACCCACCCACAGATGATATACACCAGCAGGGTCCAGAGTATATCCTCAGTGCTGATATAACCACCGACAAATGATATACACCAGCAGGGTCCAGAGTATATCCTCAGAGCTGATATACCCACCCACAGATGATATACACCAGTAGGGTCCAGATTATATCCTCAGAGCTGATATACCCACCCACAGATGATATACACCACCAGGGTCCAGAGTATATCCTCAGAGCTGATATACCCACCCACAGATGATATACACCAGCAGGGTCCAGATTATATCCTCAGAGCTGATATACCCACCCACAGATGATATACACCACCAGGGTCCAGAGTATATCCTCAGAGCTGATATAACCATCCATATGTGATTCTGCATTCAAGGGCCTTCATTTAATGGTGACACTCTATTGAAATTCAACCGCCCCCCCCCCCACAAGAATTATAGTTGTATGTCCCTCAGTTACACAGGTTGAGTAATGTCATGTGGGTTTTGGGGTTGTTACATTTTTTGTGAGGGCTGGTACCCGTTTGCCAGTCGCCAGGATTACCATTTACACATCTCTTTCTGTAATTTCCCAGCGATGACAAAGTCCGGCAGGATATTAAAAACACGCTGACTGCCCATGCACTTGGCTTTCTGAGACACCAACAGGCCACGAACGAGGCTCACTGGGATGCTTTCGATGTAGGGAGGAGACGGACAATTCAGTGCTTGCTGGGGAGTGTGCAATTAGTGCGGTTTGTACTTCTTTGAAAAGGAGCGATCGATTCACTGTTTTCCCTTACAAGTTGGCCTGGGGGAATGCAATAAAAACCAAGCGTTTTTAACAGCAATGATCTCCTTAGGGCAGAGCAGTTTCCATGTCGTTCTGCCGGGTGGAGAGCTGTATCCAAAGCATCTAAGAGAATTCATCTCCAGTCTCCTGCTCAGATCCCAAATACCAGGCTGTGGAATCTAACCGCAGCACACAAATCTAATCTGTTTACACAAACTGGCCAGCAGCTCTCGGCTCTGTTTGACATACAGCAAAGGGGCCGTCGTCAGGCACACGCAGGCACCTGCATCCTTATTATTGCTCAGTGGTTGGTTTCCACACCTCGGCTTTCCTTCTTACACATTTACCTGTCTGTTGTATTCGGCTGCACCTTTCCAAAAGTGAGAGCCAGCCTTACGTTTACACCGTGAGTTCTTCGGTTTCTCCTGGTGCTTTTTTTGTTCAGCTGGTGCGTGCTGCCCTGTTGGGACTCCTCGGTGTTAAGCATCTGTTAAGCATTAATGATGCTAACTGGCCCGTGTAACAGAGGACCATCTGCACGCTAGTCACTGCGGGGCGAGATCCGGGCCTCGCGGACCTTGAAGCAGTCCCCCCCCCCCCCCCGCCAAAAAAAAAGTCAGCAAGTGCTTAGCCGGCCTGTTGGCATTGATTGGCCCTCTTCACATTCTACGCTGAGGGAGGGGGGGGCGGGAGATAATAGCAGGTGGGGGAGAAGACTTCTAACCTGCTTCTGTCTCTCATTTTATTTCTGTGTTGGGTGGTTGATGAACATCAGCCCCAAATCTGGGTCTGCAATCCGAACAATTTATTCACTAATTTAAGTGCAAAGTTTCAGCACGATGTAAACGCATCTCAGTCATCTCATTATGTTGATATGCAAAAAAGTAGGATAAAATAAGGGCAATAAGGTAACCCCCCCCCGCAGGCCAGGGTCAAATGTGCTGCAGAACGTCTGATGCGCCCTGTAACCTGACACCCCCCCCGCCCCCTCCCCCGCTTATCACAACAGTGTGTTGAGCCAGCATAACCAATAAAACAAAAACTGGGAGTGGGTGGGCCGTAAAATGCACGGAAAGGCGGACGGCCCATCCTGCAGAGGCAGCCTGTTAGTGACTCACGCTGGCATTCCCGGCCCTCAGCCCTAATCCCTGCCACTTCAGCTGCTCGCCCGCGATAGCGGTGCGTCTGGTTACACGCCAGCTCCGAGCGACCCGGCGATTTTAATGAAATGTTCTGTCGCTCCATTTTTTTTTTTTTTTGCCAGGGAGTGGGGAGGGCGCTTCATCAAAGAGCTTACTGGACTGCTCAAATTAAGCATTCTGCATGTGTCCAAGTGCAAAGCCTGCGTTAAAATCCTAATACCCCACTAATAACTCTTTATTCTTCAGCAGACTTGCAATTACTGAACCCAACATGCAACTCAAGGAGAGGTAGAACCTACAGCAATGTTAATTTTATAAGTATGTTGCACATTAGGTTTGAGGTTTTGTTAGCTACACATCCTTATATCCATTACGGGTTCTTTTCGGAGTAGGGTTCCGTTGATTCTGGAGCCTTTCCAGGATTAGCACACTGTGCGAGAGGCAGGCGGGCCGGTCCGGACAGGCCCTCGGCCCCTGGCGGACCCGGGCACGCATTGAGGCTCTGCTCCATCTGGCTGCCGCGAGATCCGTTACATGTGACACAGTGTCACGCTGAAACAGCCAGAAAGAAAGCCCCCCGCCCCATCCTGCAGGGTCCCTAAAAATGTGCCCATGCTGTTTGTGAAGTGCTCAGGGTTCCACGGTGAACCAGGCCGCAACCAAAACACCCCACATCTACTGAGACAATAGTGACATGTGCTTCAGCCTTCTTGTAAATAGATGATCATAACCAAGATTATAATCACGGTTATATATATATATATATGTGTAGGGACCTTGTGAATGGGAACAGACAGCCCCGTAGATACCCCCCTGAGCCACGTGTTCACCAACGCTTTCACCGCGACGTGAGCACGCACGCTGTTTGGACAACAATGCCGCCCCTTTGTAATTACACACGAGTGTAATTACCCACAATGCCCCTCAACTCTGCCTTCTGCAGAAGGCTCCATGTTTCAGTGTTTAGTAGCAGTCTGGCGTGACCTTGCAATGGCACTATCAAAACTTTAGAAATAAGACTGGAGACGCTTCACTTAGCTGCCATCTGTAATATATTATAGATACCTTCACAGTACATTACAATCTTCGGTATAAACATTAATAAAGCATTACGGCATCTTCTATTGACAGACAAATGGCATTATAGTGTTGATTATAATACTTCATAAGCAACTATAAATTTCTCATCTATAATGCACTATAGATACATTAATAGTGCATTATAATGCTGGGTATAAACATTAAGGATGCTTTTTACTGCATTATAAAGGTATCTATAGTGCATTATTGATATGAGCTTCATAAGGCCGTCATAACGCATTATAAACATGGGTAAGCCTTTTTATAAATATTTATAGCCATGTTCATAATGTTTAATGAATGCATTGTAATGTGTTATGAATATCCATCCCATCCATCCATTTTCCAAACCGCTTATCCTATTGGGTCGCGGGGGGTCCGGAGCCTATCCCGGAAGCAATGGGCACGAGGCAGGGAACAACCCAGGATGGGGGGCCAGCCCATCGCAGGGCACACTCACACACCATTCACTCACACATGCACACCTATGGGCAATTTAGCGACTCCAATTAGCCTCAGCATGTTTTTGGACTGTGGGGGGAAACCGGAGTACCCGGAGGAAACCCCACGACGACATGGGGAGAACATGCAAACTCCACACACATGTGACCCAGGCGGAGACTCGAACCCGGGTCCCAGAGGTGTGAGGCAACAGTGCTAACCACTGCACCACCATGCCACCCGTGTTATGAATATGTTAATGTTTATAGACATGGCTTTAGTAGAAAGTGTTACCTTAAGACCAAAGTTTATTTTAGCAGGGCAGTGGGTCCCGAGGACCGACTTTGAGAACCACTGGTGTAACTGGTCATGTGACCTGTCATCCCTGGTAATGTACATCACAGCTGGGTATATCTCAGCGAAAGGCAGGTCCCCATGCTGTGAAATCACAGGTAACCAGATTCCAACTCATTCTGATTAATTCACGGCCCAAAGAGCTGCTGTGCTGCGTCCTTTCATGATTCACTCTCTGTTCCCTATCAGTCCATCATCCACTTATCTGATACAGGATGGCAGAGGGAATATCTCTGCCTATTAATTCCCGATCCATTTCGAATTCCAAACTCAATGGATTATGCAAAATTACGAGTGCTGAGATTTAAATTGTTTTAAGCGACGTGCCTGTTTGACCTCCATTTTACAATCACACAACATTGGTGAAGTGGCCACAAATTATCTCAGCCTGCTAGCAAACAAACAAGCGCAAAGCTTTTCACTGGCAGCCTGAGGAAAAGCTGCCTTTTAAACGGTGGGTAGTTAACTGAGCTGTCGCTGCTCCCTGATTGGTTACGATCTTTTTGCACCTAATGCAGCAGTATGTTGACTTCTCCTGCACATTATGCAGGTACCGTTCTTCTGTGTCCTAACCCTAATGACAGGTATGTCTTATTTTTAGCAAGCAGATTATAAGAAGCGGGACCCGCACTGGGTGGCAGGCCCAGGGTAGGGGGATGATGGCGTTGGGGTGATAGTGAGGTAACACTGGGTTCTGTTATGGATGATGAGGCAGTTAAGGCTCCATCGGCCTCTCAGCCGGAGAGAATGAGATCCCCAAGCAACTGGCTTTAGCGCAGGATCAAGTGCAGCCCACATGTCCCCCAGCCCTGTTCGGTGCTCACTGGTTCTGCTGCTACTGGATCCCCGTCAGCTAAATCTTGGCTGATGGCGGAGGTTTTAGTTTCGAAGTTCAGCAGAACTTGAGCATTTGTTCCACAATTCTGAAGACCCCCCAATGGCGGCACAGCCCCCGGGTGTGTACTCTGCCAATCTGCCTGTCGCCCAACTCATCCGCCAACCATGTTTAAGCTTCACTGAGGGGGCCCATATAATCCAGCTGCCTGACAACAAAGCCCCCATCCTGAATTCCCTGACCCCCCATCCAAAGTAAAGACCCAATCAGAGGCACTAAATGCTCTCTGAGCTGACGATGGGCTCGAATCCCCCCATGCTGGCTGCATCCATTATCAGCTATTAAATGTAATGTAATGCAATCTAATCAAAATAATCGCATACAGTCTAATTAATGTAACTCAAGACAGGCTGTCTACACAGCAGAATAATCGATTTTCTAGACAAACCTTTAAGCTCCACTTTTAAAAGCCATCCAGGACAGAACCCAGTGTGATGCTAATGAGAGTGGGCTTTTGGCTGTGATAGGCCCGTTGGCCCGCTGGGGGCGGGGCTGTTTCCAATGGGCTTCCTGGCAGAGTGGCTGATTGAAGTTCCATGGCTCGCGTTGCCCACCCCGCCCCCCTGACACTGGCTATAAATAGAGCGGCATGCCCGGGCGGGGTGCCGAGTGGACACTGGGGGGGGCGGGGGGGGGGCACTTTTAAAATAGCTCACCATCACGGCAAAAGAGCAGCCTGGCGACTGGAGAACGATATCTGCCACAAAACTACATTCTGGTCCAGAGATAGCTGTGTGGCCACGGAGCGGAGAGTTAATGCGGTGTAGGCGCTCCAAGGCTGTTAGCAGACGGAGCATGCCAGGCTCCTGCCCCCGCCCTCCCCAATGGAGTGGGGCAGAGAGCGGGGCGGGGCAGGTAGCGAGGTAGATAGTGGGGCAGAGAACATGACATCTGTAGACAGTGGAGCATATAGCAGAGCAGGGCAGATAGCGGGGCAGATAGCGGTGCAGATAGCAGAGCGGGGCAGATAGCAGAGCGGGGCAGATAGCGGGGCAGATGGCAGAGCGGGGCAGATAGCAGTGCAGATAGCAGAGTGGGGCAGATAGCGGGGCAGATGGCAGAGCGGGGCAGATAGCAGTGCAGATAGCAGAGCGGGGCAGATAGCGGGGCAGATGGCAGAGCGGGGCAGATAGCGGGGCAGATAGTAGGGTGGGGCAGATAGCGGGGCAGATGGCAGAGCAAATAGCAGAGCAGGGCAGATAGCGGGGCAGATAGTAGAGTGGGGCAGATAGCGGGGCAGATAGCAGAGCAGATAGCAGAGTGGGGCAGATAGTGGAGCCGATAGAGGCCCGGTGAGCAGAAACCCCCAGGTATCTGACACTATAGAGGGCCCATGTTACAAATGCTCACCATGGCAGATCATGCTGCTGCTCAGGCTGAGGGGGGGGGGGGGTCTGGCAGCACATTTTAAGGTTTGCCTCTCTGTGGGTGTCAGCATATCGTGAGACACCCCCCCCCCCCTGCCCCCCACACTCCATGGAGGCATATCCCAGCTACACCCTCCTGGATGAGACTGCCTGCACTTCCCAGCGCAGAAACTGAAGCTGAACCCCTGCCAGGCTCATAACCAATCAGGTGCCATTAAATGTACGCTGCTCCAAAGCATTCTGGGAAGGGAGGGGGCGCTGGTCTGTTTTATCAAACAACAATATATTTAAATTAAGGTATTTCTTTAGCTGATTTCTGATCAGTTTCCCCACGCATACAGGTAGGTTAAACTAGTACAATAATTAGGAACAGATGGTGTAATAACTATTTTAATCCTGTAGTGCTGAGATAAAGGGCGTGACCCCTGGTACTGCACTCCCAGTGTTTCGGCACTCGTCCTGAGCGTGACCCCACCCACATGCCATTCAGATGAGAGCCCTTTTCTTTGATTCTTCTTCTCCAGAGGGCTGTAGCTGATCCTTCCTTCGGGGAGCTGCCGCGTTTTCTCTCTCTCGCTCTCTGTCCTCGTCGCGCACAGTGGTTCACGCCAATGGCGCGTGTCGCTTTGATTAAACACCCCGTCTCCCGTCCTTTCAGGGTGCGTGCCTGCGCAGTTCCATCAGCGCGGTGGCGGGGGGGGGGGGGGTGGGGTGTCAGTGTGATGCGTGCGTTGAGGGCTCCTGTGTTTGTCTTCATTTGCATAAGTGCGTCCTGCCGTCTGTCGGGAGCACTAATGAGCCCCCAGCGGGAGGGGAAATGCGCCAGGCAACCAGAGGAAAACAGCCTGTAAATCTTTAGGGGTTTTTCTGTACTGCATTCATATCCATGCCGTGTGGCCCCACTGGTGTAGGGAGCCGCGGTGGGGGGTATTGACCGAGGCCCCCTTGCTGCTTTTGCTGGTCAGATCTAGCAGCAGGCCCCAACCCCCCCGACTGGCCTTCAAATCGCGTTCCCACGGTGACCCAAAAATGTCCCCTGACGTGGCTTCCTGATGATACCCGGGGAAATGAGCTCATGGTTCCCGGAACACTTCTCTCTGGCCGGCAGCCAGCCCGCTAACATGCTAGATAACCTCTATGAGACTTTTCACCGAGCCAATAGCACTCTGAAGCCTTTTTAAACTCAGGATTTCTCTGATATGTTTTTTTTTTTCCCATGCAAT
Organism: Brienomyrus brachyistius; assembly: GCF_023856365.1. Classification (NCBI taxonomy): domain Eukaryota; kingdom Metazoa; phylum Chordata; class Actinopteri; order Osteoglossiformes; family Mormyridae; genus Brienomyrus; species Brienomyrus brachyistius. The sequence goes on along the minus strand of NC_064545.1, from coordinate 11,257,009 downwards.
TTGCACTAATGTCGCATGCAAATGTGAGTGAAGAAGCGCAGCGTCGTTGGAAGCTGCATTATGCTGTCGATCCCGATTCACAGCGGGCGTCAAGCCGTCCTCAGCCTGCGATGGGTGTCCCTCAATTTCCCAGCTAAAAGCAGGAAATGAACGGCCCACTCACCCTGCATTTCATGGCTCCATCCAAACAGTTCACTTTGTCTCTTCTTTATAACTGTATGAATAAAATTCGGAACAAATTCTGACAAACTACAGAGATCTGATGCGTCTAAATATTAAGTTCGATGCCAGAGTAGCTTGAACTGGTTCTGTAATTAATGATTTGGAACTCAGGTCTGCATGGACACTGAGATACAGGCCGTTAATTGTACACACTTTAAAGATTTTAAACACAACACAAGGCACAGATCGGCAAGTTGTGATAAGGTTCCGCACAGATGACATCATCGCCGAGCCAAATGTGAGTCACGGCGAACTGGGGAACCGAAACTGCTTCTGTCCTGAGCCCCTGCAGCTGACGGATCGGCTCTGATGGCGCGAACAGCGGGGAGCTTCAGAAAGCTGGGAGCTCCACGCGCCGGGCTTGTCCCCGGGGAACTGTGGAAGTTCTTTAGATATTAATGCAGCCTCTCCTAGACAGAGGGATGACATATATAGCAGGAGTGTGAAATTGGAGAATATTCATGGATGGCACCATGGATAAGGTCTTTTTTGCCCCAGCCAAAGGATTCGATACCGCACTCAAATTTCTAAAGTGGGGCGGGAGGTTCTTCTGAATTTTCATTTAACAGGGGTAAACAGTCTGAGTGTTCCCACAGTGTGATAAAAACATGTTATTTTGACATTTTGGGACCATTTTTTATGTCCCCACAAGGTAAATTGAATTTTATAAAAAACTGTGGCTGCAATCAAAAAGCTAAAAATGCCAAAAGTCTTTTGTTTTTGTATTTTGTATTTTGTTTGATTACTTAATGGTTAATGGTTAGATATAGATATAGATACCTAATCTGTGTGTGTGTGTGTGTGTCTGCATGTTTATCCCTTGTCATCTAGGCTTCCTCCAAGTGCCCCAGTTCCATCCCACAGTCCAAAAACAGACTAGGATGGATCGGCCTCTCGGAAAAGGCAGGAGGTTGTGGGTGTGATGAGTCCTGAGAGCTTCCATGCCGCATTTCCTGTGCTTCCTGGAATGAGCTTTAGGCTGTTTGTGACCCACTGCTGGAGTACCGAAGATGGATGGATGAATGGATATTTCCGTGGAAAGGCGTGCTGGCTATTTTGCCTGGGTTCCTCCCCTGCGCCTCTGCTTCTGATGTCATTCTCTGCAAATTAACGCAGGTAAAGGTCAATACAAGCAAAAGCCGCCATCTTGGACAAGAACTACAGCTGCGTTTAAACCTCTTCTGGAACTCAGTGCATAGAACTTTATTAATATTAGTATTATTTCTTATTTATAAAAAGTCTGATTACCCACTGCATGCTAAACATCTGATTTAGGAACTGAGGGCGTAAGCCAGTGTTAACACAAAGATTTTGACAGATATCGTGTGGCATGACACACCAGCCAGCCTCACTCAGAGCTTATTAAAGGGTTAACATGATGAGTCACACGTGATTTCCAAGACCACATGCAGTCCGGTTCTTTGTTTAAATCCCGGTTCCTGGAAGCAGGGAGCAGGAGGTGCAGTGGGGGTGGCATGAGTCCAGCACGCAGACATGCAGATGCACCCATCCAACAGGGCTGAGGACCAAGCAGAAAAATGTACTAACATGCAGAAACTGCTGGAGAAGAAGCAGAAGCAGAACAGGACTCCTTACCTGTCGGCCTGGTGCCGCCCGGACCGCTGTGTGATATTTATAGCCTTCCTGCTGCACCCGTCATGCGGCTGGGGTTACGCTCCAAACAGCAGAGACACTTAAATATAAATTAGAAGTATTTTATTCATCCAGGCTTTTGGTTAATTCCGATACTGTCCTGTCTTTTTACTATATTTAATTACTTGCTGTGTCTATTTCTTTTCACTGTATTTTACAATATTTAATTACTTGTCCTTATTATTATATTTGCTCTTTTTTCTTTGTACCGCACATAGAACTGCCTCTCTGTATGGAAGCTGCCATATAAATATACTTGCCTTGCTTTACCAAAAACAACTGCTACAGTTACGCAGATCTAAGGTCAGTGTACAGTTGAGGCTATACAGCTACGCAGATCTAAGGTCAGTGTATAGTTCAGGCTGTACAGTTACGCAGATCTAAGGTTTGTGTACAGTTGAGGCTGTTCAGTTACGCAGATCTAAGGTTTGTGTACAGTTGAGGCTGTACAGTTACGCAGATCTAAGGTCAGTGTACAGTTGAGGCTGTACAGTTACGCAGATCTAAGGTCAGTGTACAGTTGAGGCTGTACAGCTACGAAGATCTATGGTCAATGTACAGTTGAGGTTTTAAAGCTGCACAGATCTAAGGTCAGTGTACAGTTGAGGTTGTACAGGTACATAGATCTATGGTCAGTGTACAGTTGAGGTTGTACAAGTACATAAATCTATGGTCAGTGTACAGTCGAGGTGCAAGACTGCGCAGATCCAAGGTCAGTGTACAGTCAAGGTTGCACAGCTGCGCAGATCAAAGGCCAGTGGTCTCTCTTTTTCTACACTATTACTGTCACCCTGACAAGCTCCCTCTTGATCCACTCAGCCACCGGGATAATGCCTCACAGCTTGGCTGAAAACGTCTTTGATAACATACATTTTATCTGCCTCCTTTTGCTTGATTCCACTCTATTTCCTGCTGGCTGTTGAACATGTCATGCTGTAAATTGCTTTTGCTGTGGCCGTAACGTCCCCTGTTCCCTTCTCCTGCCCCCCCCTCTCTTCTGTGTCGTCTTGGTGATATAGTGTACTAGCTGGGGTCCCCATGCTCATGCGGAGTGCCTTCTCCAGGCTGCAGATCATTTCCCAGGGCAGCTTCTACAAACGCTGTTGCTGGCATCCACCTCTATACTCTGTTATTTATATTTTCCAGGTTTGCCCATTTGATTTTTCACACCCGTGACAAACCCCTACATGAATAAACTCTTACTAAACCAAATAATCAGCAATGGTGTGAATTGTTATATGTTAACCAATTGAAGCGGATAGTCTGAATTAGATAACATAAATGATTCATGTGTGTACACCACGCACATTCATTCAGACACAGTCTTATAAACACACATGAATAAATTATTAACATGGGTCTCTATCATTCATTATTTAACATGCCAAGCAAAGTTTCGAACAAGCTTTTAAGGACTATTCCCTACAAACATTTGGTGTAGGAAAGCTTGCTAAAATTACTAAAGAGCTCATATTCTTTGCGTGAATCCTGTGTTTCCCAATCCGGTCCTCAGGGACTCACAGAAAGTCCACCTTTTTGCTCCCTCTGCTAGGGAGCAGTGAGGAAGCAAAAACATGCACCGACTGCGGGTCCCCGAAGACCAGATTGGCAAACACTGCTGTAGACTGTTGTATCACTCATCTGGTTAAAATTAAACTAAGTAAGCCACTGTATAGCAGCATAAAACCTTCCCTGGACGATGCGCTGCTGACATCTGTGGCCTCTCTTTACTGAGGTCCTGTTTTTCACAGTGAATTGTTGGCACAGGCTCACATGAACTTGCGGCAGCTAACCTATCAGGGCCGCAGCACAATCCCGAAGTAGCCTGAAGCGCGTAGTGGCCGGAGGCTGCCCTCACGATGTGCCCGCTACCTCTCGCAGCATCCGCTTCTCAAGCCGACAGCCCTCTGACACTACAGCTGTTGCTATGGAGACCATCTGCACAGACACGGCCGGCTGAGCGGATTGGCTTCTCCGCTTGCTGTCGAGAGGCTCCCACCAGCGTGATGGAGATGGCCCGCTTTAAAGTTAAACACTAATCCAACCAGCACTAACGTTAGGCACATCGTGCCAGGTCAAATATCTCCTGCCGTATCTCATCTGCAGGAAATCTGAACAGCCCTTTGGTAAAACCTCTGTACCAGCAGACTTTTGGCTTTCTGCTAGAATTCTTCTGTAAATTTCCACAGGTATTTGTGGAATTTTTCTTTAAAAAGCTCTCAGTAAAACTATACACGTAAATATGAGAATGTACGTACATTAAAATGGGAGCAGAGAGATGCGCAGCTTTCTGAATTGACTCGGTCACATTCCGCATTAAAGATGCATTACCCACCATCGACGATGTTATTTCAAATGACTGTAACGTTTCAAAGTCCTGCGGGGTTCATCATTATTATAAAAATATTTCATAATGTTAAATCTCAGTTAATATCCACCACGCCACAGAACTATCTCATTAAAAACACAAACCATTTGAAACACGACAGTGAAAGGAACCGTTAGACTATAAGAAAAGGAAAAGGGAGAATCTTGCTCCGTATTTTGCGGCAAATGTTTTTTCCAACATTCCGACCAGATGCTCAAATTGACCTCCTACAGTGGAAGAGGATCTTTCACGTTAAGACATTATTAACGTTTGTCATTCAGTGATAAATAAAACTTAAGCGTAAAAAGTTAAGCGTGCTAGTCATTTTCATTTTGGGAAAATTTCTTCACTGGAGGCTTATTGTAGGTGGAACTACCTTAGCCAGGACAGGACTAAGACAAAATCACAGCAAGTCAGACACGCAGCCTATAAATATTAACATTTTCCAAAGAAAGTGTTCTATCCCACTGTTCTAAACAAAGCTGTAGTCTTCTACCAAAAAAGATTATTAAATCAAAACGTTTGCAGCAATAAAATAACTCATTGACCAACGATTTTGAGCTGCAGCCATCTGTAGAACAGTAACCCCAGATGGAAAGGCCCCGCCCTCTTTGGGAAACCCCACCCCCACTCTCTCCAGATGTGAGGTCACTTGCCCAAAGGTATTCAAATGTGGCCAGTTTTATGATTTCATAGGGGAATCTCCTTCAAAAAAAGTCCCTCCACCTTCATTGAAAAACAAAATATATATTACTTTGTCGTAATGAAACACATTAAAACACTATAATATATGCAATTCATAGTACCATATATTAGAGACGATTGTCACAGACATAGATATATATTTACAGATATATCCACAAAACTGAAAGTGAGATTGATAACGTCACATGATTTGCCACATTTAATGAACCCTCGTGGCGAACCTCTGAGCTGAAAATCACAAACCCATCGGTTGCTTGGCAGCGTGTTCCTGCTGATGAGCGGCAGATGTTCAGTTTTGACGTGGTGCGTTTTTTAGAGCAGCATGGGACAGGGAGGATGTGGTGCGCTGGCGTAAACCTTCACGATACGAGGGCACTGTGACAGTCGTTGTAGGTAACGAGGACATCAGCCCTGACCTTTGGTGACCCAGAGACAAAGAGGAGCAGAAGTCAAGATTAAATTGTAAGATTTACTGCCTTAAAAGGCAGCATGTGTCTCAGTGGGTTAGGACTCTGTGCTGGTGATTGGAAGCCTGTCGGTTCAAATCTTGTGGTTGACAGAGTGATTTCACCACTGGGCCACTGAGCAATGGCCTTAACACTGAACTGCTCCACATACTGAATCTGCTTTCTCAACTACATGCTGCTTTTGATGAATGCATCTGCTAACTATATAATTTGACTTTTTAAATCATTTGATTATATTTTATTATATGTACTACCCTCATAGCTACTGACTTGTGTTTGTCCTTGAATAAAACAATGTCCTTGAAATGTAAAAGCAGACATTTAATTCAAGATCAAAATTCCATCTGTGAATCATTAACTCATAAGAACTGTGAGCATGAATAACTAGATAGTATGTATGCATTCACTGTCTAAATAATAATAAAATTTGGAGATGAAATGTAAAACACCAGGAGTAAATTTAGTAAACTGACACACATGTAGTCCACGACTTTTTAATGTAATTGAAAAGGTACCAGATGGGTAGCAGAATGGCACAGAGGACCATTTGTCTGCACCTGCCCTGATCTGACAGCATGCGGCATTGTGTAATCACGTGTGCGCACTTATTAGTGAGCGCGATTGTGCCCGTGAGGTGACTGGGATGTATGTGTGGTGTCACAACATCTTTGTGTCTGACCTGTGCCGAGTTCCATTCCCCCTCACTGGGAGAATGAGTCAGCCTTTCAGGTAACACAAGAAAGGCCTGAACCATGCCAAGAATGTCTTTATAAGTAAAAGAAAACATGACATAATTTTTCTATTATTAGAAACTGACTTAATAATGTCCAAAAGAGGCAGCCAAGGCCCAGCCCTGTGACATGTCAGAACATAGAAAAGAAGAATGATTACAGGATAATGACAAACATAACATATCGTAAGACTCATAAAATGCAGCTCTGCTGACTGCGGTGATGAACAAGGAATGACTGTGTTCTCCCTAAATATATGATAGATTAGACAGTTGTGGTCTTGAGGCAATATATAAGTGAGGCAGCAGAAGTTAGAAAATGGTTTCTGAAATGCAAAGAGGATGAAGGCTATCTGAGGAAGAGGAGCCTGGAACTTTAGAAACTCTTTCTGGCAACACTGCAGATAAAGATTCAGAGATGAGGAGCGATACAGCTACATGAAGCATGTTTTCCGTAAGGACCTGGGAATAGTCGTTTAAAGTACTTATTTATTTAAACAGGCGCTCTTATCCAAAGCGATACACGTGTTTGAGAAGGAGAGGTCAGCCGGTCCCTGAAGCAATCGGGGGTTAATAGGATCTCGCTCAAGGAGCGAATGGCAAAATCACTCTGGCAGACCGGAGACTTGAACTGCCGACCCCCCCGATCCCAGCATCCCGTCCCACTGGCCACACTGGCTAATGTCAGTGATGTAATGTCATACCTGTAATCAATATGCTCGACTTGTGTATCATTACAGAGGTTTTCACTCAGCACCCGCAAATTCATATTGTTCTTTCTGGTCTGTCACTGCAGTGTCCAAACACTGATGTCTGGAGAACATGGACGCAGTTTACCATGCTTTCGCAGTATTGGCAGCCCTTCATAACACTCAAATTCCGAGCTCACGTTTGTTCTTCCTGTATTTTACTGTATTTTCAAACGGTCTCTTTGTAACTCAGAATATTACATGATCACATACATATGCATAATTTCTCTACATTGCCAAACCGCTGATGACACTATGATGTGAGCACAATGATTAAATAATAACTTAATTAAGATCTCACTACATCATAACGTAGCATTATTCATGTTCGTGACAATTGCATCTAAAACCAATAAACCATAATCACACATCAGATTTACTGTATTAAAGGAGTGCAAAGAGTTATTAACTGGCTTTTGATATCTGCTCACATCAATACAATCAAAGTTGTGGTTTGAACAAACAAGATGTATAAATTCGCCAGAGAAGTTTCACGTGGATGCAAATTCAGAAGTGCATTCGGGTGCTGCATCCATCCAGGGAATTGCAATTGTTTAACCTGGTGAGAATTTTAATTCATTATTCACTGTCTTTTTTTTCAGTGGAATCATGTTTTAGTTCCACTTAAGGGTATGAATAAATAAGAGCATCATTATACATGCACATTGCTAATTTTCTGTGTGTGTCGATCGTCTCCCATATTTAAGAGAAATAGCTACTGTATCACATGTCTTTGGAAGCCCCTCCTTCTTTCAGCTGCCCCAGTCTGCTATAACAGGAGAAGCACAGACTCTAATTATAACTACGTAAGGCTACTTTACTTACCGTCTAATAATAGCCCCTCGCACTGAAAGTTCATCACAGTGATGATGTGCAGAATGAGCTGTGTGCCTGCTTCACCTGCCTCACATGTCTGCCTTTGAGGTGTTGCCTGGCTGTGTACCCCACTCTATCTCAGTTCACGTTTCTATGGTTGTGTACCCCACTCTATCTCAGTTCACATTTCTATGGCTGTGTACCCCACTCTATCTCAGTTCACATTTCTATGGCTGTGTACCTCACTCTATATCTCAGTTCACATTTCTATGGCTGTGTACCCCACTCTATCTCAGTTCACATTTCTATGGCTGTGTACCTCACTCTATATCCCAGTTCACATATCTTTGGCTGTGTACCCCACTCTATCTCAGTTCACATTTCTATGGCTGTGTACCCCACTCTATCTCAGCTCACATATTTATGGCTGTGCACCTCACTCTATATCTCAGTTCACATATCTTTGGCTGTGTACCCCACTCTATCTCAGTTCACATTTCTATGGCTGTGTACCTCACTCTATATCTCAGTTCATATATCTTTGGCTGTGTACCCCACTCTATCTCAGTTCACATTTCTATGGCTGTGTACCTCACTCTATATCTCAGTTCACATATCTTTGGCTGTGTACCCCACTCTATCTCAGTTCACATTTCTATGGCTGTGTACCCCACTCTATCTCAGTTCACATATTTATGGCTGTGCACCTCACTCTATATCTCAGTTCACATATCTTTGGCTGTGTACCCCACTCTATCTCAGTTCACATTTCTATGGCTGTGTACCTCACTCTATATCTCAGTTCACATATCTTTGGCTGTGTACCCCACTCTATCTCAGTTCACATTTCTTTGGCTGTGTACCTCACTCTATCTCAGTTAACATTTCTACGGCGCTCGTACTCTGAATTTTTCTGTTATCGGTCTGTGCTGACTTTCCTCTGTAGTCCGTTTCGAACCTGTCTGCTACACTGACACTGCCAGCAGCTGCATGTACAATTACATATTCAACCCCCCCCCCCCCCCACAAAGATAATTGGATCATTTTCTTCTACTGGAGTGTCGTGTTCAGCAAAGATCTACCACGGCTTCTAGAATCTCGGGGGTGTTTCGACAAAGAAGGTCAGGCCCCCGTACTCCCCTGAAATTGGTCGGTGATGGTGTAGAGTTGGTTTGCTCTGTATGTGTGAGGGTGTCAGCCTCATGGAAAGGGACCGGCTGTCTGGGGGTCCTTGTTTGTTCCTGAGAACACTGAGCATCCACTCTCCTGGCTTCCGACTGCCTTCTCTAAGCACCACAGCACTGTAACCTCCCAGTCTGCAGGCCCAGTCGTCTGGCTGCTAACCGGGTTATTTAGCAGGTGCTGCTGACTGTGGCAGGTGAACGTAACCCCCAGAGGTCTATGCACCCTAACATTACATGGCAGGCCAGTATAACTAAAGATGGCTGCCGGCACACTGCCCCTGTGCTTATCACTGCTGCCTTACACCTCCTGGGTTAAGGGTTCAGTGGCCATTTGCAAAGTCTTTATGTTGCGTCCCACATTCTCGGGTCTACAAGGATACAAAACCGCTGTCACCTTATGGACACAATCACTCATTAATGAGTGCACTGTTTGGGGAAAGATTTATACGGTTATAAAAATGATGAGTAATATAACAGGTCTGATTACTAGGCAAGAGTACAACTTACTTAACTGGTGCTCTTATTGAAAGAGGAGGTCAGACTGTCCCAGGAGTTTGGGGCTGAGGGTCTTACTTTGGAACCAAAGAGAGAAATCGGTCTGCCAACTAGGGGGATTCGAACTGGAAACCTTCCTCTCACAAGCACAACATCGTATCCCATCCAGCTACACACGTTATTGGCAAAAAGAAGCCAATCAGCAGTGCTCATAAGTCCAAATTCCAGGCTTATCAGGACAGTCTGTAAAACTCTCTATAAATTTCTTTCACTAAATACTGCTCTGTAAAACTAGCAGGAAGTAAATCAAAATGTGGTGTACAGAAGCTGTACCCTACATCCGTCGACTTAGACCATGAATTGCGGCCTGTCACATGACTGTCGGAGCCATATTTGGGAAACTTTGCCTCAGCTATAAACCGTTTTAAGTAGCTGCCTTGTGAAATACTTGCACATGAGCGATAGCAACAGGACCAAAGCTACCTCTGCCTTAAAAACAAATTATTATTTTAATATATTTGACTGCTTTGCATGGAAAACATTAATCCACAATTAATGCAGTATATGTAAGATTAGTATAAAAACCATAGTTACAGCTGTAGCCCCCATCAAGCTTATGTAGGTGGATATAATATAGTCAAGTATGTTGCAAATGAGGTTACATGTGCACAGATTTGTTTTAAAGCTATATTTTATGCACAGTGGTACAGCGGTTAGTACTGTTACCTCACACCTCTGGGGACTCTGGTTTTGCCCCATAGTCCAAAATCATGCTGAGGCTAATTGGAGTTACCAAGTTGCCCATAGGTGTGTGTGTGAGTGAACGGTGTGTGAGTGTGCCCTACAATGGGTTGGCCCCCTATCCTGGGTTGTTCCCCGCCTTGCGCCCAAAGGATAAGCTCCGGGCCCCCCACAATCCTGAATAACATAAGCAGTTATACTTCTTTTCTTATTTCGACATTGCGATGTCATATGTTAATTACAATATGTACTTACTGTTGGTGTCCATGTCCTGGCATTTCTTTATGTGGCAGAGATGACAATTACGAATAGCCAGCACAAAATTACGCAGCAGCGTAACAGCCGCCTAGGGTCTGAAATGTATCAGCCGCTGCCCTTATCCCCTGGTGAGGTTCCTATGTAAGGAACACAATATACTGAATGAGCAGACAAGTGGAAGTGGACATTCCAAACAGGCCTGGTACTACCATATGAAACCATATTTATTGTATTCATCCTCTGAGTCTGCTGTTCTAGCATAACAACACTGAACAGGTGTCAGGTTGACCTGCATTCTTGCACTTTCTCACTCCGCCCCCCCTCCCCCCTCCCTTCAGGAATGGGGTGACCTAGTGACTCGCATAATGGCCCGACAGACCAATGAGAAGTGTTCTTAGCTGCAGGGGGAGTTAAACGGTCTAAAGATCTGTTCTTCTATTGGCTCACCCTCTCTAATGTCTAATGACTGCAGGTAAGGTGCTAAACTGCCAGACTGCGCTAACACGGGCTCTGTTTACAGTACTTGACAGAGTGGTAATGTATTCTCATAATGCGGAACTGCCAGATTTTTTCTGCAGAAAACCATGACGTTAGGTATGTATTTATGTCCGCATGTTCAAACGGCATTCTCACCGAAATTCAGCTACTAAACCAATGTAGCACCTCAGGAAGGCACACAGTGTCTTTGTCCCTAATTACAGACACCCCCCCCACTTCTGCAAGTGCTTAAAATGCCTTCTCTTATTGGGTAAATGTGAACATATGACCTAGGATGCTGCTCTGTAAGTTACCCACCCACCTTCCAAGCTCCACAAACTCCCTACACTGATGAAGCTCAGTAAATTATTTTGACACAATTATAATTTAAGCAATTATGAGGAGAAAAAAATGTATTTCGCTTTGAGGCCTTTTTAACACCTATATCTGGCTGCATGACATCATTTCACAAAAAAAGTTGTCCACAATTTCCTATTGTTTTTTAATTTTGACAGGGTGATCAGGCAGAGAGACTCCCGCCCAGTTGCGTGACTCGTCTGTGGTGCTTCAGCTTTCAGTGCAGGCGGAGACTGGGCGTGTACCACGCACATAGACCGGAAGTGATAGGACACGTTGTACAAGTCCATTTGGATTCAACATGTTTATGATCGTGACTAACCGGCAATTTATTCCTGGCATAGATAATCCATACTCTGCAATTCTGAGGTAGTCGGACAATTATGCGCAAAGATCCACTTCAATATCACACATAATGCGTGCTTTATATACAACAAAATACGACTATAAATACAGTTTCCTCTTTAAATTCAGTGATATACAGGCAGTCATTATGAAACAACTCATAAGACGGAGCACGGCGTTTGAAGAACTTTCGAAATTATTTTATCATTTTGAAAGTTTTCAAATGTGATCTACTATTTTAACACACTTTTATATCTGTAGGCCTAATAATATCATAGAAATGACCATAGATGCAATTAAAAAAAGCTTCCTTAAATCGAGAAAGGTGACACCAGTTCTGTACATAATTTATTTTACACAAAGATTATTTTTAAATATATATATATATATATATATATATATATATATATATATATATATATATATATGTTGTGTCCGCTGAAAGCGGGTAAGGTGCACGGACAGGCAGGCAGGCAAGGATCAGGCAGGCAGGCAGAAGACAGGGCAAAACTAGGGGTTTAATCAATGGACTCGGGGCTAGAAACATCAGACAACAACTATCATCAATGACAGACAAGGAACCGGGGCAAGACGCGGACTGAAATACACAAGACGGAGCAAAATAACTAGACACAGCTGGGTACGACCAGGGAAGCACACGTGGATAATCAGGGAGGCGTGGCACACAAGAGGATCGTACGAGCCGGGCGTGACAATATTTATATATTATTAATATTTATCTGGTTTGATCCAAAAACACTGATTATCAAATGATTATCACTTTCAAAACAAATCAATGAATTAGCCAAGAAACTTTTAACTTTTGACAATCTCAGCTGCTCGTTGAGTGACATCAGGTTGGTGTTCATTAATGGCTTCACCCAGCATCAATAAGAACTCGGTACTTGTACTGTATCGCAGAAGAATGGAGCACAGCTTAATGCAATTCTTTATGGGGGGGGGTCCATAAACTGGGCACTGGCCTGAAATAGACATACCCCCCATGACTGCACAATCAAAATATTAGAAGTCACAGCAGCTCTTTGATCGGTGACCCGGACCGACAGCACGGTGCCATGTCTAATGGGGTGTCCTGATGTTACAGTTTTACACTCAGTTTTTACACTCATTTTCACACTAGTCTCAATGCCAAGTCCGCTTTATCAAAACTCTTCACAGCGTGCTTTACAAAACAGACCGGAGCCCATCAGTTAACCTTTGGGGTAAAATGCACTTCAACCAGCAAAACACTTCATGCTTCACGCAAACGTGATTCATGCTGCCATAACTACAGCATACGCTCTCTCCCATAAGACTGCTGTGTCACTTACTGTACATTCAACTAAAAAACACAAACAAACTGAAGCATCACAAGATACATATATTATTTGTTTCATTGTCCTCTATTTTTGTATAGTAATGTTGCAATTCAAAATGGAAGTAAACACAGAATTTTGCTGTTGTTAAATAATGACTGAGAGAGGTATTCATGAATTTTGGAAGAAGTGATGATTGAATGCATTTTGTATCAAATCAATTCAAAAGTAAAGACAGCGTAGTTCGCATAGTATACTGATATGGTGCATGTGTTAAACGTTTTTTATTTTTGAGACATTGAGACAAGACTGAAAACAACTGTAAAAACAGTAAGACAGACAGACAGACAGACAGATGATAGATAGATAGATAGATAGATAGATAGATAGATAGATAGATAGATAGATAGATAGATAGATAGATAGATAGATAGATAGATAGATACTTTATAACAGTTTTTCTCAATTTCTTTGGAGTATTTCACAAATGACAATTAACATTTGCAAAACAGCAAGTGTAATCCCCACACCATCATGTCACTTCTGCAGAGCAGAACATCATTTCTCATTGTATCACACAAATTTCCAACTTTTTAGTACATACATGTAAATGGTTTTGTATAATTGTCATGATTTGGCACAATTTTCAGTTGCTTCAGTCTTGTTGGTCAAAATAAATTATGTAGTTTCCCACTGTAATAATTTTACACACAAAACTATATGGGCATGCGATCATCATGTTAGTCACCACATGCAGAACAGTTAACCAAGCTTTCAAAATGATTTAAAAATATGCTGAATAAACTGCCGTGATACGGCATTGTCGTGTTTTGGTTCCCACAGCACATGATTTGGTTGTCCTTATATTGCCATTTTGATGTGTTTATCTGTTACATTACTGTGTGGCTGTTTTGTTTTGTGTTTTGAGTTCTCAAGAAGTTACATGTGCATGTTTTCTCTTGACAGTGAAGTCTACATGCTATAATGTAGAGCCTTGTAATGTTAAAACTGAAAGAAACTGATTAGTTGTCATTGTTGACACACATCCTCTGCATTTAACCCATATGTGACATAGCAGGGGGGAGCACCTAGCTCTAGGTATCACAGTGGAACTTCGTTGGTCAGGGATTCAAATTAGCAACCTTTTGATTACCAGTGCACTTTCCCAACCATCAGGCCACCACTGATCTCTTTGACTCTAATAAGTTTGCTAAGGGGCGGCATGGTGGTGCAGTGGTTAGCACTGTTGCCTCACACTTCTGGGACTCAGGTTCTAGTCTCCGCCTGGGTCACATGGGTGTGGAGTTTGCATGTTCTCCCTATGTCGTCGTGGGGTTTCCTCCAGGTACTCCGGTTTCCCCCCACAGTCCAAAAACATGCTGAGGCTAATTGGTGTTGCTAAATTGCCCGTATGTGTGAGTGAATGGCGTGTGAGTGTGCCCTGCGATGGGCTGGCCCCCCATCCTGGATTGTTCCCTGCCTCGTGCCCATTGCTTCCGGGATAGGCTCTGGACCCCCCGTGACCCCGTAGGATAAGCGGTTTGGAAAATGGATAGATGGATGGATGTTTGCTAATGAAAAATGATGAGTCTGTGACAATGAGCATGAGGGAACCGACTATCATTCAGCACTGTGGAGCTCAGCAGCAGACATACACTGACAGAGTAACAATGTATTTAAGCATTTTGACCCTCATGGTTAAAGTGATGCTGATTGTACTTTTCATTTTGGTGATGCTGACTAATTCATTGGTGGAATTATTTGCCTTTGAAAGATTAGTTAATTGTTTTGGGTAAATTACAGGCATTCGCAGCTATAACCCATAGTGTTGCTGTATGCATGGGCTGTTTTGAGAAATGCTGATAAAGGCCATGAGAATGTTAATTATGTTTCATGAAATGTGCCAAAGCAATTGAGAAAAAACTGTAATCCCCAGAGGAGAATCTGGGTGTTACACCAGCCCATAGACAAAGGGAAGAAAAAATAGTCAGTTATGTCCATAAACAAATTAGAAAATAAAATTACAATGGAGGTATGCCGTGTGCACGCGTTTTTTTATACTTTTATGCAATAATGTGGGAACAGTTCACATCGGGCTGTGGAATTTGACTCAGGTGCTCACTGTACAGCACACGTGTTGGGTGGCTTTCTTCCAGGTGCTCTGGTCTCCTCCCACTCTCTAAAAACAAGATTTCCTGACATCTGGTGTTACTGACTTTCCCCTAATGTATGTCTGTGTGTGTGTGTGTGTGTGTGTGTGTGTGAAGGGTGGGGGCAGGGATCATGTATGTATTACATTGTGAGGACCAAATATCCCCACAATGTGTTAAAAACCTATTATTTTTATAAAAATCTGTGACTGCAATAATAATAATAAAAAACTAAAGATGCCAAAAGTCGTGTATTTTGTTTGACTACTTATGCTTAAGGTTAGGGGATATTCTTGGGTTTATGGTTTTTTAATAAATGTACAGTCCCCACAAAGATATAAATACAAGTGTGTGTGTGTCCGTCCTGTGATGGTACTGTCACCCCACCCAGGCTCCCCCACCCCTGCACTGCCTACGATGTTGAATATTGCAGCCTCACAGGAACCCTGTTTCGTACTGAATAGGGCCAAACAAGATACACCATGCAGAAGATACAATCATTCCAAAAATAAGGATCAGCCAGATAAAGGAGACTGCATTTGAATCATGACGACGGGTGATGTGGTTCATTTGAGGTGAGCAATATCCTCTTTCCGGACCTGACAGAATACATTAAGAAAAAGAGTCATTTTAAAGCACCCCAAAGACATACAGTAGAAAGGGCCCAGATATGAAACTCTATAAAACCTGTGAGAGTGAAATATATCTAGTGCACAAGCACAACTCTTAGAGCATTTCTGACATTACCGTTTATAATTATTATCAAGTTATAAACTCTGCATGTGCAAACTGAGCAATGTCAAGCAATGTTATCCTTTTCTGGTCTGTGACATTAATAATCCAAGCCACACTGGCAAGGACAGCCTGTCAACTTCAAGTTCAAGGTGACTGACATCCTATCATATGAAGCATGCAGTGTCGGTACACGGTGCACGTTACTCCACTGCAAGGCACACGTACACACACACACACACATACAAATGTACACACACACGTACACACATACAAACGTACACACACGCACACATACGTACGCACACACACAAACATACACGCACACACATGCAAGCGTACACACACACACACACGCACCCACATACAAATGTACACACACACGTACACACACACAAACGTACACACACGCACACATACGTACACACACACACAAACATACACGCACACACGCAAACGTACACACACACACACGCACAAATACACACATACACACACACACAAACACGCCACACACGTACACGCACAAACACACACATACACACAACCGTAAACACACAAACACACGCACACCACACACACAAGGAGACACACACAGGCATGCGCATACACACACACCTTTGTATTCATATCTTTGTGAGGACTCTTCACACATGTCTGTGGGCATAACCCAAATTCCAACAATGGTGATTTTAACCCCTACCCCGCCCTAACCTTATCCATAAGTAACCAAAGTACAACATTTGGTCCCCACAATGAAAAAAGTACATGCCCCCCCCCATACACACACACACACACTACTGAGGCCAGATTCAAAACCACAGCCTTAGGTCAACAGAAAGTTCTTTGGAAACTTTGCCTGCCGCTCACATGCAGAACTGCAGTTAAACGGCAGTAACAGTAGTACACGTCGCACAACTTTTCAAGTCAAACACACTACACGTTTCAAAACCACTATAAAAAAGGGAGGCTTTAGTATACGTTGTAGATGGCCAGATTGTTAGCCGGATCAGCTCGTGTTCCTAATCAGCTCAGAACAGACGTCTATACAGAACAGTAAATTTTCCATTCAGAAATTATAATCTGTGAATCATTCTAAAAATTACGTTTCCAATTTCTTTCTTTTTTTTTTTTTTTTTAAAAAAGGTGCTAATGTGTCCTTTTAGAACTTGCAGGCACAGGCCTATGTAGGTCTTGCTGGTGGGGTAGAAATTAGTCATTTATTTCCTCTTTACAACTAAGAGTTTCCACTGCTGGGAAAACTTGGATTATTTTAACTGCGTGGTGTACAGGGCTGCTCTCGTGAGGAGAGAGAGAGAGAGAGAGAGAGAGAGAGAGAGAGAGAGAGAGAGAGAGAGAGAGAGAGAGAGAGAGAGATTGAAGGCAAAGAGGATACAGCGCCGCTGCAAGGTCCTGCAGCGCAGACGGAGCAGCTGCACGCCGTGGGACATGCCACGCCAAAATCGCGGCCACCGGCACTGTAGCGAGCCGCTCATCGGATCGGCATCAGTCTAAATCTGGCATATCGTTTTATTTCTTTATTCCCGGAGAAATGCTATTTGTCAGAGAAACCGGCGTCCGTCACTCTCTAGTGCCCGCGAGAAAGCCATCGGGGAGCGCATGTGTCTCTGCGTGTCTTCCCATTCATCGTAGCCGCTGCTCCGGACGCTGACTGTAAATGTAGGTTACTGTGATCGGACCGGAGACCTGTGCCGTGCAGGGTCAGATAGAGACGAGGGACATCGGAGAGCAGGCAGTGTTCGCGTAGGAAACGCAGCGTTTCGCTTTTTTTATCCCCCCAGAATCGGGATCACAGCCGCTTTCGTTTCTTCGCGCGATACAAAGTAGCTAGAGGGGATGCAGGTGAAAAAGCCGAGGTGCTCGGACATGAGCACGGAGGACGAGCAGCGAGATGACAGCCAGAAAAAGTCTTCGTGTTTCTCCAGCATTAAGATCTTCCTGGTTTCGGAGTGTGCCCTAATGCTGGCGCAAGGGACGGTCGGCGCCTATCTGGTGAGTAGCTCTCCTTCTATCATCGTTACAAGTACACAAGTCCTATTTACAGGATGTGTATTTTTAATTTGTTAGTTTGCATTGCATCGGTTTTTCTGGAAATGGTGTAAATACCGAAGGCTATCGTCACTTTGGATAATGTATCAGACACATGTCGCCAGAGTGTCATGTCACGAAAAAAGATGAAACACTAAAAATAAACGCAGGATATAGTTCGGTATTCCGTCCCGCAGATGCGCGGCTCAGAGACGCAGAGATCGGGCACAGAGTAGGAGTTTTGCTCTTTGACAGGCGTCGCACATTCACCTTTATGTTTCAATTTAAGCTTTTTTTTGTCGAGAAAATTTTGACCTTCTCTTTTTTGTACTGAATAACCCAGACACTGCGTACTGCCGAACGGCCGAGGGACGCAGTGAATGAACCAGCGACTTGGTTTCTTTATGCGGCATCTGTAATTAAAATCACAACATACACGGCTTTACCCGCATGAAATAAGGTTTCTGATCATTTCAGATAGCTGTAAATTTTATTAACACAATATTAACAACTTTTTACGGATTAGAATGAATGCAGTATGTTAAATATTTACATTAATACATTGTTGTAATTTATATAACGCCTGTGCATATGTTATTTAAACAGTCCAAAACTTTTGGCGATTTGAATCGCTCTTTAAAGCTGATAGACGTTTAACTTCTTTATTTATCAAGTCCAGTTTTAGCAAGTTAAGGGTCGCACATCATCCTACAGCACATGTAGACAATGCGCCATGGGTTTAATTATTTACTCGCCCGTTTTTAGCTGTTGACATCAGCACGCAGTGTTTCGAGCCAGACTTCAGTTGTGCGTACTTGCCTAGTAGATTAAAAAAGAGGGACTGGACGAATGTTTATCTGCATTTTTGCGTCTAATGACTAGTAGGTACTCCAGTGGGTTATCCCCACCAGGGAAATCAGTGATGCAAACCCAGTTTTTCAGGCCATATTTGGAGTGGAAAGACAGCAAAGGGATCCCAGGCCTTCTGCCCGTGAGAATGGAGGTGTACAGGTCAGAGGTCTTTAGATACGCCTTCTTAGAATATTATGCTGAGATGGAGTTTGATCAGATTGTTATCTTACGGTTTCTCATATTTGTTGGCCATTTCATGAGACACGCTTAACAGTCCATGCATACAGCACAACACCATGGTTTAGCTGCAAAAACCCACAACTTGCCCAAAACAATTAGCTCATTTCTCAAAGGCAAATAATTGCACCAATGAATTAGTCAGAGCCACCAAAATGAGCAGTACAATCAGCATCGTTTTAACCGTGAGGGTCAAAATGCTTAGATATATTGTCAGCATGTCAGTGTGAGTTTGCTCTTGTTCGCCACAATTCTGAATGATAGTTGGTTCCCACTTTCTCATCGTCCCTGACTGATCATTTTTCTTTAGCAAACTGATACTTATTCATATCAAAGGCACCAGCTTCAACACTGCAACAGTATGTTACAGTATGTAAACTTCACTGGCAGGAGGAAGCGCTCACATGCACATGTAACGTCTTCAGATCTCAAGCCACAGTGCAAGAGCAAACAGAACAGCCACACAGCACTGTATAACACAAACACTGCAAACAGAACAGCCACACAGCACTGTATAACACAAACACTGCAAACAGAACAGCCACACAGCACTGTATAACACAAACACTGCAAACAGAACGGCCACACAGCAATGTAACACACAAACACTGCAAACAGAACAGCCACACAGCACTGTAACACACAAACACTGCAAACAGAACAGCCACACAGCAATGTAACACACAAACACTGCAAACAGAACAGCCACACAGCAATGTAACGCACAAACACTGCAAACAGAACAGCCACACATCAATGTAACACACAAACACTGCAAACAGAACAGCCACACAGCACTGTAACACACAAACACTGCAAACAGAACAGCCACACAGCAATGTAACACACAAACACTGCAAACAGAACAGCCACACAGCACTGTATCACACAAACACTGCAAACAGAACAGCCACACAGCAACACTGCAAACAGAACAGCCACACAGCAATGTAACACACAAACACTGCAAACAGAACAGCCACACAGCAATGTAACACATAAACACAGAAATATAAGGACAGCAGAATCATGTGCTGTGGGAACCAAACACATGACAATGCTGTATCACTGCAATTTATTCAATATTTTTTAAATCATTTTAAAAGCTTGGTTAACTGTTCTGCATGTGGTAACATCACATACATATATAGTGTTGGGTGTAAAATTATGAAACTACGTAATCAATTTTGACCAACAAGACTAAAGCAACTGAAAATTGTGCCAAATCATAAAAATTGTACAAAGCCATTTGCATATACGTACTAAAAATTTGGAAATTTGTGTGAAGCGATGAGAAATTACGTTCTGCTGTCCAGAATTGACAGGGTGTGAGGATTACACTTGTTGTTTTGCAGATGTCTGAGAAATGCTCCAAAAGAATCGAGAAAAACCGTAAAGTCCAGATTAATCAGATTTTCCAGTTCTCATCTTAAACAGTATTATTTATACACACAGATACGTACAGACCATGTTTGTATTGATTATCGCCAAGAGGGTGGGGGTCTTTCCCTCTGCCTATTACTGTGGAAATGGATGGGCAGAGTGGGTCGGGGGGGGCTGAGAAATGGCGTGTTTACAGGGTCAGGGGTCACGCGCGGGTTGAGTCACGCCGGTGGCCTTACGGTCTGTGCATCACTGTTCACGCCGGCCGCACACAGGCTTGCAGATGCGGCCTCCCTCTGTTCACTTTAGGAACAGCCACGATTACGTGCATCCAACCATGCCTCTGGACTGACGTAGTCGTCACTTACGGTTTGGCCTGCAAAGTGCCACATAAGCTAATCAGTTTAAATTTCAACGCTGAAGTACGCCCCAGCCCATCACGGCTGGGGTCCTTACATTTTTTTTATTTTTATAAATGCTTTTCTGCTTCTTTTTCCTGTAAATTGTGCATACTCGCCTTTTGATTTCGTCAGCGTGAACTTCCCCTAACCTGTCTCTTCATATATTTTACTTTCCCTTTAATTTCGGCCCGCGTGCTCAGACTGGAAGGCTCTTTCCCAGGGTTTGTGTCAATTTCGCTGGGGGCCGAGACATTTCATAACACAGGGCCCCCACCCAAGTGACTGAGTGGCTGCAGTCCTGGCATTGTGCTCATTCCTGGCTGATGTGTCACTGTCGTGAGTGCAGGCCATGCAAGACGTCGGACTTCCCCTCTGTGGCAGGCCAGCTGTGGTACGTTTTCTTTTTCATCTTGCAAAAAAACACCACATAAGATGATGGTCTGGATAGGGAACCACAGTCCTAGCCTGTAAGTCTCCTATTCATAACTTCCCAACTAGTTTATTCTTACATGGAGACATATACCTTCCTAAAAATGGTGACTCACGCTCCCTTTTTTGAACATGGGTACTTGGATACCTCTCTCCCCCCCTTAAGATTTCCCTAACTAAACCCAACGTGCTTGGGCTGTCTAGATTCAGCATGCCTGCCATTCAAATCATGTTGGCATGGTTTGCATGTTCCTGAGACCGGTTGCTGCTTGCAGGCAGCCTGGTGACCCCGGCATGTTCCAGAAGGCTCTTCTGAGCCATGTGTATGCTCACAGGCGAGCTGAGCGCCAAAGGACTGTGGAGAGCTTGCTTCTACTGTTAGCTGAGAATGCTACAGCTTTCCCCCATGGCAGAGGGAGCGCATAACTGCCTGTCCTGAGACTGAGAAACTGAACAAACGACTCTCCCAATAGGCTGAGAGATAGTAGAGCAAGCTGTCCTTATTGGCCTTTGCACAGCATGAGGAGCTGGCAGGGAGGCAGAGAGATGACATAACCGGCTGTCCTGATTGGCTGCGGGATGGCATTATCAGCGGTCTTGATAGGCCCAAGGACAACATATCCGGCCCTGATAGGCTGAGCAATGTAATCGGCTTCCCTGATAGGCTGAGGGACAACATATTTGATAAATGGATGAGTTGACACCTCATGGCAACTATGGATCATGAACTGAGTGTGGTCAGGAACTGAAGAGTCACTTGTTCTTTGGTAAATGTTTCTTGGACAGTGTGGACAGTGTTTGGGGAGGTGAAGCAGAGGCATAAAACGTATGTTGTTCATGTATTGATGGATTGAAAGGTTGCTTGCTCTTCTGAAGCTGCTTTGAAGCTCTGGAGGGACCCCGGCTTAGAGACTGCATCAAAAATGAGACCGCGCTACTGTTCTCCCCATGGTTCTTCTACACCGGCCAGTGACGGAGCCCAGATGATCCGATCCGAGAGCCCGTTACGGGACAGAGAGAGCTCCCAGGTTTCCATGGTGAAGCCCCCCCTGACATCGCTGTCAGCTTGAGAGGAGTTGCCCCTTTCAGGTTAGGTGTCACACAGCCTCCGGGTGCTGCGAGGTGCTTTCCCTGGCGTGAGAAACAGAAGACAACGTGTGGAGCTGCGTGCTGTTGAATTTGCAGGACAAAGCAACCTCATTAATTCTGCAGACTCTGACCGAAGCTACAGCTGTTTGCGTAAGAAATGCGGATCCCGCAGCCGGCCGACCAAGCTTCTAAAAAGCTTCATCCAGGAACTGTCACCTTGTGAGCATCGCTTTCGTGGCAACCAGGGCTGCCGTTGGAGGCCTCTTAAGCAGACCAACCACAGAGCAACAGGTCGGGTTCCAGCAGAGGGTGTGAAGCTTGTGGCAGATAGCGTGTGACAGCGCACACACACACACACAGCACATACACACACACACAGTTCGACGTCAGATGTCACTGCGTATTCATGTCGACCTCATACGTCAGTTTTTGGTTTTGACCGAACGCGAGATGGTGAGCGATTTTTAAATTGAGGACACGCTGCCGGGCAGTGTGGTGGTGCAGTGGTTAGCGCTGCTGCCTCACAGCAAGAGGGTTCGGTCCCAGGTTCTTTCTGTGTGGAGTTTCGCCAGGGGCTCCAGTTTCCTCCCACGATCCAAAACCATGCAGGATAGGTTGATTGGTGAGTCTAAATTGGCCCTGTAGTGGTGAGTATGTGAGTGTGTGAGTGTGTGCGCCCTGTGGTGTGTTGCCGGCTGCCCAGGGTTGGTTCCCGCCTGAGCCCATTGTTCCCGGGATAGGCTCCGGTCCCCCCCGCGACCCCAGTTGGGATTAAACAGTTTCAGAAAATGGATGGATGGATGGACGCACCACCCAATCTTAAATCGGCAGTGTGGCAGCATTTTAGCTTTCCGGTAATCACAAACGAAAACGGCGAGAGAAGCACAGACAAGACAAAAACTGCGCGCAAACATTATAAAACACTGATAACATACACAAATAGCGCAGCGAACATGCTTTAGCATGTCCACCGGCACCACAGTGAGCTCAATTCACCACCGCCAGAGATAGGTTATTAAAAGGGCAAACCACGCTAAAAAGCTGCACACACAAGCCTCAGTTTCTTTATTTGAAGATTTTTTTTACTTATTTTGATTTGGGATTTTTTTAAACAGTATTTTATTCAATTTCAGAATCATGAATCGTATCGAATCGTGAGTTGAGTGTATCGTTACGTCCCTACATGAGAGACACACGTTCGGTGTCCTCAAAACCAGCACTGCACATATATTTTATGCAAACATTACCAAAAATGTCATGCAGGAGGGACCCATTGTACTTTGGAACCCCTTTTATAGTTTCTCTTGATTTGGCAAATTTCATGAAACCTGCTTAACATTCTCCAAACTATAACAGCATTTCTCAAAACAGTTCATGCATACAGCACAACACCATGGTTTAGCTGCAAAAGCCTGTAACTCAACCAAAACAATTCACTTATCTCTCAAAAGCAGCACCAAAGCGAGAAGTACAATCAGCATCGTTTTAACCATGAGGGTCAAAATGCTTAGATATATTGTCAGTATGTCAGTGTACTGTAAGTCTGCTCCTGAGCTCTACAATGCTGAAAGATAGTTGGTTCCCACTTTCACATTATCACTGCTGATCATATTTCATTAACAAACTGATATTTATTCATGTCAAAGACACCAGTTTTAACACTGCACAGCTCTACATCACAGCATGTGAAGTTCACTGGCAAGAGGAAGCACTTGCATGCACATGTATCGTCTTCAGATCTCAAGATACAGTACAATAGCAAACAAAAAAGTCACACAGCATTGTATAACACAAAAACACCAAAATAGCAATACAAGGACAACAAAATCTTGCGCTGTGGGAACCAAACACACAACAATGCCATATCACTGCAATTTATTCAATATATTTTTAAATCATTTTGAAAGCTTGGTTTACTGTTCTGCATGTGGTGACTAACACGATGATCACATACATATATAGTTTTGGGTGTAAAATTATTACAATAGGAAACTACATAATCCATTTTGACAAAAAAGACGAAAGTAACTGAAAATTTTGTCAAATGATGGCAATTGTACAAAACAATTTGCATATAGGCACCAGAACATGTTGAAATTTGTGTGAAGCAGTTGTGCAGAATTGTCATTATGGTCTGGGGATTTTTTAATAAATGTTAATTGTCATCTGAGAAATGCTTCAAAGTAATCGAGAAAAACTGTAATTGTCAGATGCGTAATACTGTACTTCAGAGCAATCAAGAAAAACTGTAAGTGGTGAATGAGCCGACAAAATCCCTCATCTTCCACTACAGGTGACTGATTGTCCAAAGCTGTTATCTTCATTATTTTAACAGTAGTGTCTTTAGCTCTGGAGCTGCAGCTTTGAATATTGATAAAGTTTAAATATTCACCAAGATTGACACCTCAGACCACTGCTGATGTTTTGACTTTTAATGAATATCTGCCGGTACTGATACCGTGCATATCGTGCATCTCTAATGCAAGTGTTACATTTTAGTTAGCTAGATACCTTTTTTGAACTTTCTTGACCGTTGCTAGAATGGCTGTTTTGTGTTACAAAAGAGAGACATTTCCCAAAAGCATCATCATGCAAAGATCATCAGGTAGTGCTTTCTTTTCGAATATTATTTCTCCTTCCCCTGCCATTCAACATTTCGGAAATAACCGCGCCAGCTCTGCTACATTGCGTGTCTCCTTCCAGCACATGAACGCACAATCTATATTCCAAACGATCTTTATCTTTAAGCAAGATTTCTCTGAAATTATTGCCAAATCAATGTAGTTGAATTGCTACTTTAATAACTGATTCGTCACAATGTGCCGATGCATCTTTACACCCTTAATTTGCATGCTCACAACTCTCCTTATTCCAGGTGACTGAAATTGTAGGTTTATTAATGGGAAGCTGTGGTTATTGTGATTGAAAGCAAACTGATCTGCAATTAGTGTTCATTAAGAGACTAAAAACACAGAACAATGTATATTACTACAGTTTTAGTTTCATTTACAGACTCAGTCTTAACCAGCCCAGAAAGCAAATCCATAACTTCACGCAGCCACCGGTCATTTTCAGTTCTGTTTCGGCCCTGCGGTGACCTTTGCCGTGACCCTGAGCGAGTTCCTCCCCTGCCTGTCCATCATTCCTCCGTACAGCGAGCTGTAGCTAATCTCGGACACATCTCCGGGAAGCGAGCGTGGATGTGCGCCTTCTGTCCCAAAAATAGTTTGGGCGCTGGCTCTGACGGGGAGCGGGGTCCTGGCTCCGCGGCGGCTTCCAGGATTTCACAGATATGACGTATCGCAGTATTTTTGGCATGCGGCTGAAAGCGGCGATGATGACGTAATAACAGCTAGCATGAGCGTGTCATGCTGCAGCGGAGCGGTATATCATGTGACGTGCGAGCTGTGCTGCGATGTGTCTGAACCGTCTGAATAACCAATCGGGAGGCTGCTCGTATTTGCGCTGCCGCAGGAAAGCAGCCCTGCGGATGCATACGTGCCATGGGCGGGCAAACCGCCAATCGATTCTGCCACCCTGTTTCCCTTTGTGGCTTTGTGGGCAAGATCCAGCCCCCACCCTCCCCAGCCCCCATTTGTACAGAACAGTGAGGGGTCAAACCACTAGACTCATACTTATCTTCCGGAGACGGGAGATACACGCTAATTTAGCATCTTCTGGCAGTTTCGCCCAGTTAATCTTCCCAATTTGTATCTAATAATCCACATTACGAACAGTGGTGATTTTGTCAAAGGTGTCTGTATTTAGTAGAGGAGGGGAACAGGGAGCCGTAATAATGAGACTCGGTGCTGTTTGCGCTGTGCTGCGTTTCGGGGGCCGGCCTGTAATTAGGATAGACGTGCATCGGCCCCTGAGGAATGCTGTCTGAGGCTGTATTTTAGGGTGGCCCCTCCCAGAATGGGCGCCACGCCGACGGAGCCTCTGTTCCTCAGCCGAGTCCTAAGCCCCTCCCTCTGGAGCCGCTGCAGTCCTGGTGTGGCCCAGAGGGAGGGGGGGGCCTTGTGGGGGTGATCCCAGGGTTTGTTGGATGTGCTCGATCTTTAACACAGTGGAGCCCATTTCAGTGGCGCTTCTTGCTAGGGCTCAGGGCACAAATACACAACACACACACAGGTTTGGAATTATATCTTTGTGGGGACTCTACATTCATTAATATGGGGGAAAACTTTAATCACCACATCATGACCTTAACCCCCACCCAGCCCTAACCTTAACCATAAGTAACCAAAACAAATATGAGAGTTTTGGCATTTTTACTTTTTTGACTGCATTCACAGATCTTTGTGGGGACCTGAAAAATGGTCCCACAACATCAAAATAACAGGTTTTTATTACATTGTGGGGAGCACTTTGTCCCCACAATTTAATATAAACATAATCCGCACACACACACACACACACACACACACACACACACACACAGCTTCTGTAATCACATCAGATACTGCTGTTGAATTCCTTTAAACCTAACTGTAAAATTTAATTCCCCCCAAAGAGTATATGTTTGCACATGCATTGTTTGCACAGTTTGTATTCAGTGTTCAGTATTTATTCCACGCATTTGCGCTGATTAATACATGCAGTTCCATTTTGCGCTGCTTCTGATGTCTTTTCTCTCCAATGGGCTTTGATGTGTGGGATTTAATAGGTCTAATCATATGTACGTTCTCCGTCTTGGTCTGTGTCATCACACTGAAGAGCGGAATGATGTCGTCGTCAGCGGGGGATGCTTAGCTCCACTGTACAGGCTCTGACTCTGAGGTGCCTCGCCCCTCGTCACCCAGGTGGGGGGCTGCCCCCTTCCTGCGGGGCGAATCCGTGCCCGTCTCCCTGGCAGTCAGCACGGCGTCGTTGTAATTTCTCTCCTAGTGGTCGAAGAATTGCGGTCAGACCCCGTGCTTCTGTCCAGCTGCACACGGCAGCCCCCTGAGTCTGAAGGTAAAGGTCAGCCGTGGCTCAGGCCTCATTAGCAGTCCTGCCTCTCTCTGTTCACTCTCTGAATTTCTCCGTATGCCATTTGTTTATATTTCTCTCTAATTAGCTTTTAGGGGAGGGGGGGGGGTTGAGATCCCGCCCCCGCTCCATGTGCCGTTCTCCCCATGTTCACATGGGTGCCTGCCAGGGCCTCCGTTCTCCTCCCCCAGACCCAAAAAGATGCTGTTTAGGTGAACTGGCATCTCTAAATTGCCGACGGTGAGCGCGTGCCGGGGGCGTGTCCCGCGACGGAGGCGGCCGGCCTCCTGCACGCTGCTTCCTGGCTCAGGCCCCACGCGTTTGCTGTGCCCCTGGTAGATGGATGGCTTCTCCTCGTCGCATGCTGTTGCTATTTGTTTATCTCCTCGACACGGATGTTCATTTCATCGCATCCCCGTTGTTAATTCTATCATCATGCAGTCACGGCAGGCCCTGTTCACACCCAGATGCACGTGTTTCTGTTAGGGTTGAGTTGGCAATGTGGAATACTCCAATATTCAATAACATGTATACATTTTCTTTTAAATGATTAATTCAAATAATCTGTCCTTTAAAGGGTCACAGGGGGTCTGCAGCATATTAAAGTGGAACAATAAATTAGCTGTTTTAAATATTACTTAGCAGCTGTACAATTAATCGTGATTCATCCGTTCTGTGATAAGTTTGTAGTTTATTCATTCTGAAGTTATAGCGCCTGTATTTCTGTGTGAACTCTTAGTTGCTCTGTCCGAGACAATCATCATCATTGGCGTCCTTGTTGTTGGACTCACTCGTAGACCGTCTGGTGTGTTTGTGAGAAATTAAACGAAAATGAGTGAGGAGGAGCGATGCGAACAAAAGCTGATTCTCAGAAGACGTTCATCTTCCACTGTTTGGGAATATTTTGGACTCCCCAGAGACGATATTGAGCAAAAGCAAGTGGTATGTCAGCGTTGCTTTGTGTCTGTTGGCTCGGTAAGAGAATCTGATTTTGCGTCTGCTGTTAATTTTATATGTACATTTAGGTTGCCATGGTTGTCGGTAAAATGTTCTTGAAATTCAAAGTCCGTGAAATAAAATTTTAGATAAGCGTGAATTGTGAGGGTACCAGATAACTTTTTGGCAAGTTATCCCAACTGCTAACTACTCACTTTAAAAAGACAGACTGTATTGGTAGATAATAAGTTTTATTTTTTATTTTGGGAAAATGTTTTACTCCTTTTTTATTTAATAAATAATATTTATCCCAAAAACAGGCCTGTCACAATGTGAATTTTTCCAGTATAGTTCAGCCCTACTTTCAGGGCTACTTCTAATGTTTTAAGTTGTCCTTTTGCAGCAATGAGTGATCTGTCATTTTTTATGGAAATAATTTGATGGAGTAATTTATAATCCAGGGAAGTGCTGTTAGGGTTGTGTCGTTAAAATGAAGAAATTTCCTTAACTGCCCAAGGCCCAGGCTATTGTACAGTATTATATGTCGGTCTCCTTAGTTTATTTTAATGTCAAGTTTTAGTTTAATTTATTCAAGTTAATTTTTTACATGATGTCTTTGCAGCAACAAAGTAATATCTCATTTTGACTGGAAAGAAAGAAATATTTTTCATTCATACTCCATGCATGTTTCTCTGCCTGTGGTAGGATGGAGGCGAGGTTAATAGGATAATACTCAAGTAATGACTGGCAAGATGTCCATCCATCCTCTCCGCATTTACTCCGTCCACATTGACCATGTCCCTACAATGACCATTTTCTGCATTCACTGTTTCTCTGCATTGACCGTGTCTCTGCATTGAACATGTTTTCGTATTGACCATGTCTCTACACTGACCATGTCTCCATATTGACTGTCTCTACATTGACCATGTTTTCGTATTGACTATGTCTCTGCATTGACCGTGTCTCCGCATTGACCACATCCCCGCATTGACCGCTTCTCTGCATTGACCACATCCCCGCATTGACCGCTTCTCTGCATTGACCACATCCCCGCATTGACCATTTCTCTGCATTGACCACATCTCCGTATTGACCATGTCTCCGAACTGATCGTCTCTCTGCATTGGCCGTGTCCCTCTTCCCTACAGGTGAGCGTCTTGACCACGCTGGAGCGACGCTTTAACCTGCAGAGCGCGGATGTGGGCGTCATCGCCAGCAGCTTTGAGATCGGCAACCTGGCCCTCATCCTGTTCGTCAGCTACTTCGGCGCTCGGGCCCACCGGCCGCGGCTGATTGGCTGTGGCGGCATTGTCATGGCGCTGGGAGCCCTCCTGTCGGCACTGCCCGAGTTCCTCACCCACCAGTACCGGTACGAGGTGGGTGAGGCCTGGCGGACCAGGGACAGCCGGGACGTGTGCTCCAACTCCTCGTCCCGTGCCGAGGACAGGGATCCCGGGGGCGCGGCCTGTGGGAACCGAGCCAACACCAACATGATGTACCTGCTGCTGATCGGGGCCCAGGTGCTGCTGGGAATCGGGGCCACGCCAGTGCAGCCGTTGGGCGTGTCCTACATTGATGACCACGTGCGCAGGAAGGACTCCTCCTTATACATAGGTCAGTCCCTGCGGTGTTACGGAGAGTCAGGGCACTTTAATGAGGCTGCCACCTGTAAGCAGAGTGCACAGCAAAAGCCGCGTCTTGATTGGTTATATCTTGTGGGTGGGTGGGGCATATGTTGTGCATCTGATTGGTGGTTGGCTTTGCCCTAATGATCTTCTGGTCTTTAGGTGATCATGTTTAGCATGGTATTATAGAATTGGACTGTGGAAGAGAATAGGTGGTTGTACTGAGGTTCTGATGTGTTCTGACTGAATACGGTACCACTGTGACCTGCAAGGTCCCCAAACGGACCTGAATCTTTATAACGATGGCTGCCACATCATGTTGCACAGAACTATGGTTCACAGTCAAACCAATGGAATTGAGGTGTTCAGCCTGCATGGGGGATGGGGGGGGCATCAGGTCATACCAGGGCAAGGACCCTCAAGTATTGTGGAGAGATGTTTATGCGGCAGGCCGTCTGCAGTGCTCCAGGGTCCAGTGCAGTCTTGTTGTGCCCTGAGCCGGGGTCCAGTGCAGCCTTGTTGTGCCCTGAGCCGGGGTCCAGTGCAGCCTTGTTGTGCCCTGAGCCGGGGTCCAGTGCAGACTTGCTGTGCCCTGCGCTGGGCCACTCAGCATTACAGAGGGCCTGTGGAGCACTGGGACATCAAACTGCCCATGTGGGGATGAGCAGAAAAGGCGATGGGGCTTTAGCAGTTTATTTGCTCGGAGTCACAGCCAGGCACATCTCAGACCAGCCAATCACAGCCTCTGAATCCCAGGAGCTTGTTCAAAGTGCTTCCCCAGCAAAGCTCAATGGCTGGACTTTTGGTCAGGATCATGACGACAGGGCAAACTTGCCCTGAGGTCAAGTATGTGCTTGATTTATTTGGGCAGGGTGTGGTTGCCCAGGGAGAGCTCCACAAAGGTGACCCTTGGTTGTGATTCTGATCATTTGCATTTAATTAGTTAGCAGGCGCTTGTATCCAGAGCAACGTACAGAAAGCAGGGATCCACTCCGTGCAGTGATTGGGGTTAAGGGTGGTGCTCAAAAGCCCAGTGATGAAGTCACTCTTCCAGCCACAGGATTTGACTGAGTCCATCTGATCACAGGCAGAGTCCTAACACACACATCTGCATCTCCTCTGGTACGCAGAGTGGGAACTTCAGAGTGAGTCATTATAGTGGTTTAGGGTGAGATGCAGATGAGACTTAGACTGATGCAAGGGGGGGGTCTAGAGTGAGACCAGGAACAGAGGAAGGTCATTCTAGGTTGCAAAAATAAATTCAGGATGAGGAAAGACCACAACAGACACTTTTCTGTAATGATCCGCCTTTCCTTTGTTCTGGCCTGAATGGTTGGACATGGCCCCCACCCTGACATTTCATGGTAGACTGTGTCCTTTTCCAGCATGATCCAACAGTGAGGAGCTATCTGGCACACACACACACACACACACACACACACACACACACACACACACACGTAGGGTATACCTGTCCTTATGGGGCCCGCTCATTCACTTCTATGGGAAAAATGCTAACGCTAACTATGACAACCATAACCCCCACCCTGCCCTAACCATAACCACAAGTAACCAAGCAAAATACAAGAGTTTTTGCATTTTTAGTTTTTTCATGGCAGTCACTGAAAAAACTGATATAAAAAACTGATATTTCTCATGTTATAGGGACATTGTGTCCCCATAGGGATAAGTATACCCGCTCATACACACACACACACACACACACACACACACTCACACACACACACACATCATGAGATGGGGGGGGGTATTCAGTCATATTCCAGATGTAACGTTTAAAGCATCAGTGTGTGGTGCCCTGTGCATAACCCAGACCCTTCAGACACTGTGGTCTGCAGCGTTTCATCAGCTCTGTGCAGTCAGACCTGGTGCCGTTTGCCTTGCGACTGAGACATAAGCATGATGAGTAACCATTGTGCAGTATGGAGCAGCTGTGGGGCTGAGGGAACTATTTCCCTCCATTTTTGGGGTCTTTCTGGGTCTCAGTGCCGACCGCTGTCCATTTTGATGGGGGGGGGGGGCAGCAGTCTGACGGTCACTGACGTCCCGCAGAAACCCCCCCTGCAGACCGTCACTCTGAGTAAGTGACGATGCCCCCTCCCCCATCATAACAAGCCTGTTCCTTTCTGACTAATGGGCACCAGTGCAGTGTTTTGTGCTTTGTGGGGGAGTCATTAAACTGTGTGTTTAGGAGGGGGCCCCACATTCACCACGACGGTGGTGCTTTTTGTTGTTTGCCTGTGTGTAAAAAACAGCACAGCAGTGCGACGCGTCCCTGGCGCGGTGCATCCTGGGATAGGCTCCAGGCTCCGCCCCCACCCTGTACTGCATAAGTAGCAGGGAGGATGGATTACCATGCATTATATTTTAAAATATAAATTACATTTTAATGCCGGTTTCTCTAAATTGTCATACAAATTGCTTCTGCAGTACAAACATTAGTCCCCATGACACTTGTGCGGCATTAAAACTGACATTTATTATAATGCGGGGGGGGTTGGTGAGGGCGGGGGGGTGAAGGATGAGGAGAACAGGACAATGTGCCATTGAGCGAGCGGCCGGGATCTCAGCTGACTCGGCTCCACGCTGCCCCGATCACATGTGTCCGAGCCGCGTCAATGCAGGAGATTGTTCCGGAGCACCGACGCCTCGGGCCCTTTTCCCATCGGAAACAATAAGGGCCACTTCTGTCAGACGGTGCCGCTTGCGGACGCTTCCGTAGCCCATGTGCCCAGCACTCTTCCCTCATTGGCTGGGAATGCTGGAGTCTTTCCTCTTGGATTTCTGGCTTCTCCATCTGCAGGGAATGAGGCAGAGGGTGCGGGGGCAGGGGGTATGAGGCTGGCGGCACAGGACAGGGGGCGCAGCACATGGGGGTGACAGACACATGGGGGTGACAGACAGCCTGTGTTACAAGTGTCTTCTCTTTCCCATATGGATTGATATGTGGCTTTCGGAGTCACTGCACACATACTCCCCCTCTGCCAGGTTCCTGACTCTGAGACCTTGGCAGTAATTCACTTGTAATCAGCCAGTGAAATAAGCTGCCCCCCCCCCCCCCCCCCCAAAAAAAAAAAAAAAAGGCCCCGCCCTGGCACTCCCAACCTCACTCTCAGCATGTGAGAAGCGTGTAGCGTGTTTCACTGCGTGGCAGGCCAGGGTGTCCCATACTGCCTTCTGCAGTGTACTATGAGGGTTTTTGCACTGGAGCATCCCTGTCGCAGTGCCCTGATACCCAACAGCGTCATTACAGCTGCTTCCCGGACACTGGCTACATGATGGTGTATGACTGCATACATGCAGTACTGTGCAAAAGTTTCAGGCAGTCAGAGAAAATTATATTTAAATGGTCTTCATGTTGGTGTCATATTATGTCAAAGTGTGTCAGCTTAGTCATTTCAAAACCTCTGCTAAAGTCACCCCAGTATTTACAGCATCCATCCAGTGCACCCATGTAGGCCTTATCAATACCTAGTCAAGTTATTGAACAAATTAAGTAATTTAATTGAGCTGGTGGTGAAATTTAATGAATATACAGAATGGCGTAGAATGGAAGTGGTTTGGGAACTGAAGCACCTTTTAGCCGTCCAGAGGGACTTTGGTAACATTTTGGAGAATGGAAGAAATTGTTAGTTTTATTATGTCAGTGCCAATTTCCATATATTGTAATGTTTTTTTTCTGAGTGATCATACACTTACTAGCCAGATAAATGGCATTAATGTTTTCTTTGGATGCCTGAGACTTTTGCACAGTACAGTATAAATGGCTGCTTGTGTAACCAGAGCCGTGTCTCAGCTATACTGTACGTAATCACTGGGAAAAGTGCTCCTTTGCTGCCAGTCGGACCCCTGAATGGCACCAGCGTGAATGACCGGGTTTTGGGTTTGTGGAACCTCACTGCCATGGGAACTGGTACCCATGGCTGGTTTGCTTATAGTCCTCATTTTTCAGTGCGGTCAGACTGAGTCTTTGACTCTCCTGATTCTTCTACAGACTGGGACTGTCGGACTGCATACCGGACTTGCCTTCCGTCTGCTGAGGGCGCTGCTCTGTTCTTCCAAGAACTAGGTTATGTATTAATGGCTTCCTGCTACATGGCTGTTGTCTTGTGATAAGAGGTTACTGTCAGCGCTAGGCAGTGGTCAGCATGGTGCCTCATGGTATCGAGTGTTGCTGTCGCTCTGTGGTCCTGCTTCTGTGGTCCTGATCGGAAGGTTATAGTTTCATTTCACACAGTCCAGTGCCTTGACCTTCGGGCCCTTGAGCAAGGCATTTAACCCTCAGTTGCTCTGGGGACATTTGCTGATCCTGCTCACTTGGACAAAGTACTATTTAGACAGCATGAGTCCATGGTTGTGGGTCCGTTTGTAACCCTGGTAAGCAGTGTGGTAGTGTGGGGAACATCTGCCCTGGGGTAACGAGGCTTCTGACCTGCCTGAAGTGCTGTGATTTTAAAGCACTCCCTTATGTTTTCGGCCCTGGACAGATCAGGGACACTCACTCAGCCCTCTGTAAGACCAGAAAGACTGTCCACCCCCCTTCGCCAGTATCCCGTCCTGTACTCTCATCCTGGCTGAAGGGCGTGGTGCCACTGGCATTTCGGTGAGGAGTCTCGCTCTCAGACAGGAAGTGACCTCACACCACGCCCCCCTCGCCAGCACGTGGGAGGCGGCCTGTACTCCTGAGCCCTTGTTATTGGTAACTGAAATGTATGAATATTCAACAGGCATGGTGCCTCCTGCCAGAGGAATGAACGACGCAGGGGTCTGAACATGCGGCAGCGGGTGGACAAATTGCCCCCCCCCCCCCCCCCCCAGCTACAGTAATCATGGCTGATTGCAGCGATTGCGTCATTGTAGCTAGTCGATTCCTGAATGTTTGTGAGGAATCGGCTTAGCTTAACACCCTCCTTGGGAAAACGTGTATCCCGCATGCGGTCAGCAAGCTCACTGAGTCTTTCAATGAGCGGGTTGTTTTGGAGACGCTGTGTGATGGACCTGCGTTCGGACGCGACGGCACTCCTGCAGGCTCCATGCTTCCCTGTACTTCCTGTCACCCCCACGCCAAGGCTGCAGGGGCTGCAGGCGTGACCAGCGGCCGCAGTAAACAGCACGTCTTTGTGGTGGGAAGCGTGTAATCGCAAGTCATCATCACACAGGAAGGCGGACCAACTGCCAGATGGCCGTTATCCAACCTGGGTGTGAAGCTTGCGGTTCTGTGATCCGGAAGGGTCCGGTTAATCTACTGTGCTGCCAGAGTCACTAAAAGGCAAACTCCCCCCGAAGCTGGTGTTTAGTGCGGTGCTGCTTGTGGCAGGACCTTTCCGGAATTAGCCTGAGCAGTTTACAGCCACCCCTGCTGG
Organism: Brienomyrus brachyistius; assembly: GCF_023856365.1. Classification (NCBI taxonomy): domain Eukaryota; kingdom Metazoa; phylum Chordata; class Actinopteri; order Osteoglossiformes; family Mormyridae; genus Brienomyrus; species Brienomyrus brachyistius. Next base: position 11,221,882 of record NC_064545.1, on the reverse strand, counting down.
GGTAACACTGGCATTCCGGGGGTGAGGGGGCAGCTTCAGCACCTGGCAGCTCAGCGGGTAAACGTCCGAGAGATTACCCCGTTTTTCACGTGTAAGATCTGGCCGTTTATCTGGGCCGGAGTGTCCGGGTGTGACCGGACCTGGCCTGGTTCTGAGCAGCCCGCGGGCCTGTCATGATCCAGTTATAATTCTGGCGGGATTTAAGAAAGAGAACACCTATAGTCCGCCCTCCGGGGAGAATGCGTCCTACACGGCTGGCTAGCGAGACACGGCCTTCTCGTTACCCTCACCTCAAATACCGTGTGAGAAAGCCCAGACCACCCAGCTCTCATCGCGGCCAGTACCGCATCTCCCAGACCACCCGCCGTTACAGAGCAAAAGGCAAAATGCAGCGGCACATGTTTAATATCTTCTTAAGAAATGATGCTGTTTTTCATACCATGACCCAAAGAAAATGTAGTTAAATTAAGTCCGTCGTAATCCGGAAGGCATTTTCAGGATAAAGCATTCTTGTTATCTTTACATTTCTCTTGATTCAGAATGTGCAGTCTGATATTGTACAGGCATTAAGCGAAGTCTGACGCACTGCACCGTAGAACGGCATGCAGTGGGGGTCAAACATGTTGGTTTGAAGTGGGGAGGTTGGTTTGGGTGCTGAGCGCCTTCAGGCAGGAGGGTGAGATGGGGGATTGAGAGAAAGGACTTCAGAGCTGCTGGAACAGCGTAGAGGTGTCACATTCGAAAAACAGGGTCCAGTTTTTCTATGGCAGATAAGTAGCTGAAGCAGTCTTATCGACCCCCCCTGGCCCAAGGGCCAATCAGGGGGAAGCAAATGTAGTCTGCATAGGCTATGGGCAGGGGAGGACTTGCATAGGGATGAGCCTGCAGGAGGGCATGTTCTTTACCACCCAGGATGAAGGTCTGCCCTCCATCTGCCCCCGGACCTGTACACATCTGGCCCTGTACACATCTGGCCCTGTACACATCTGGCCCAAGCCAGATGCTCGTCAGTAAGGGGCACGCAACCTTCTGCATGCTGAGGACCCCAAGCTCGTTAAGTCATTTTTTTTCGTCACAGCAGCTGTGAGGAATGTCAACCCCCCCTCTCAACCCCATCTGAATAACAGTGCATTTAAATGATTTGGGCATTTTGTAATGCCATTTGAAGGGGATTGATTTAAGATCCTGGCAGGAATACGCAGTTACTCCCTCGGTTACCTTGTGCGCTCTGTGTTTTAGAACCGCAGACTGTCGGGCCCCCTGCACCACCCACCGCGTGGCCCCTAGCTGGCCTCTCCTCATGGCAGCATAGCAGATTTCATGGATTTTGAGCAAAACCTGGTTCAGTAAGCCCCCCGCCTAAGGCTCTACGGACCACCGCTAACCGGGGCTCTCTAATGTGTCTCTCAAATCCACTGTCATCTCGCCCCAGTGGTCAGCGCATGGGGCCCCATGGGTCCCTGGGCAAACGGTCACACTGTCCTCTACCCCCCCTCTCAGGCTTAGCCACGAGGATGGGATAAGCCCCCCCTCCCCCAGTGTCACATGGACTTAAGTCATGTTCTTTGATCATACAGCTAATTCTATAGTTCTTATGATCATTTTAGTCCTCTGTTGGTAACACGCAGAGATGGATGGATGGATGGATGGATGGGTGGAAATTCAGAACGAAGAATCCATACGTGAGATTAATATGAGTAAAATGCTTAGGTGGCATGAAAGGTGCTGTGGAGGCCAGCGCCCGAGCCGCAGACGCTCTTTATCTGAGATGTCTGATTAAAAGCATGTGGCTCAGCCACATGAGCAGCTCTGTGGTGTGAGAAAGGCTCCCCTCTTTATCGTCGTGGTGCAGCGTGGCGGCTGGAAGCAGGACAGAGCCCCAGAGCACCGACGGGGGGCCCACACACCCCTGCCCCGACTCGGCTGTCGTAAGCCGAATGCTGAGATTTGGGTCAGGCTCCATATACGCTGATTAAAATGGGGATTTTTTTTTTCGCTGTATGTGCATAAACGTCAGCAGCTGGGCGTCGCCAGGGAAACGTGTGTTTGTCCGGCTGCTTTTAAAATCGGATTGAGACGCTCCCCCTCCCCCCCCCATGTGCTGGCCTTGTCTGCCAACAGGGGTCGTGGTCCTTAAGGAGTCGGGATGTCTAGTGTGTCAGGTTTCGGAGGGGTCCCAAAGTGACGTCACGTGTCACTGTGTCACGGCGCGTCCTGGTGCGCCGATTTAGGCATGTGCGTCAAACGCAGCCGCTCCAACTCAACACTTCTGCATCCCTGCAGACCTGGAGTGCAGCTCAGTGCCCTCTGATTAAATGGGTGCGGCTGCGTAAGCTGGAACTGCATTATTACAGTGCATCGACGACGCAAGATGGATGGCGCTGCTGCCTGTCTGCGTAGCGCTCTTCCCATGGGTCCCGTGCCGAGTTCCCCACGCCCCGAGTGGGCGGAGCCTCTTCTCCGCCAGGATGCGGCACCATTTAATTGCAATGTAGCGCAGAAAGGCATTCATCCAGCTGGCCCTGCCTGCTGCCCCCAAAAGCCCCCCCCCCCCCGCCATGTAGATCCGAATGTGCCCCCTTGGGAGACCTCTCCCAGGCCGTGATGGTCTGGGTGAGCTGGCCAGCTGTGGGCACTCCAGAATGGGCTAAAAGAATTTGGGGAGGAACTTTGTTTACAATGTTTCTGATGAGAAAAATGCCTGATCCTTCACTACCCTTGGGCGGAGCCAGCATGGGGGGGGGGGGGGGGGGTTAGTTTCCCTTTTAAGGCTATGATCACCATGCAGGCTGTCGATGTGCCAAATATGTTCATGGAGTGGAGAACAAGCTCCTTAGCGGTGTTTACGTAACACCACAGCAGGGCCGTTACGGCATTTCCTGGAAAAGGGTCAGTCTGCACTGCTGCTCCGTAACGGGACGATCAGAGGGAGGTGTCAGACGTGACAATCAGAGGGAGGTGTCATACACTCAGACCTGTCGAAGTCCCCTTGACCTGGCAAGTGTGACCAGTCGATCCAATAATCAGAGTGAGATGGGCAACAAGGCCCAAGGTGCACCAACTGTGAGAAGGGCTGAAGAGGGCCTTGGCTTTATCGGTTAGGTCATGCATTGTGTTCTATCAAGAAATACTTGAATATCTAAATGTGTGCTCACGAGTTCAGGCATGCCCTGGAGGTTAATCCAGAAGTAAATGTGATCATCTGTGACTTAATAGTCCCGACTCACATATGCACATCAAACATGCAACACACACACAGACACACACACACACGTCTGTATATCTTTGTGGGGACTCTCCATTCACGTCTACAGGAAAAACCCTAATCCTAACTATGATACCTACCCAGCCTAACCTTAATCATAAGTAACCACACAAAATGAAATTTTTTTGTTCACAGTCACAGATTTTTCTAAAATTGAGTTTCCCTTGTGGGGACCAAAATAATGATCAAAGGGAAAATAACAGATTTTTATTGGATTGTGGGAACATTTGGTCCCCACGATGCAATATGTACATTACCCACACACAGATACACACACCCAAATGTCGCACACTCTCACACATACACACACACACGTCGCACGCAAACGCACACACGCACACACACACACTCTCACACCTACACACACACACGTCGCACGTGCACGCACACACACACACTCACACATACACACGTCGCACGTGCACGCACACACTCACACATACACACACGTCGCACGTGCACGCACACACACACACACACTCTCACACCTACACACACACACGTCGCACGTGCACGCACACACACACACTCACACATACACACACACACGTCGCACGTGCACGCACACACACACTCACACATAAACACACACGTCGCACGTGCACGCACACACACACACTCTCGCACATACACACACACACGTCGCACATGCACGCACACACACACACACACACTTCCTTGTTCTGCACTGTGTCATCTCATCGCCCACAATTAATCTGAAGATTTTAGCGATATGTGGACTGACTTCTTAGCAGTAGTTGTGTCTTCTTCTTAAAAACCCACAGTGTCAGTTTATCCTTGAAGGGCTAATCAGCACGTCAAATTTAAGTCTGTTCATCGTATTAAACTACCGGTCCATCCGCTTTAAGCGGATGTTTCATATTATTTCCGGTTTAAAGTAAGAATTTGCAGAGCAAAACATATAGGAAAGAGTCATTCTGCTGAAGTGTCATTTTGGTATCCATCCAGTCCAGCCTTTGTCAAAGGAGAAGCCTGGAGCTTCTAGTTCTGGCAGAGTCACCCTAAACAAGACCCCAGTACATAACCGGGGGGCACACAAGCACACCCTAACACCAATTTAGGGAGCCGAGTCCATCTGAATCACATTTTTTTGGACTTTGGTTGAAATCGGAGGGGCAGCTTTATAAAGAGGATAAGTGTAAATATGAACAGGTCAGTCTAAGGAATTAAAGATCTGTCTTCGGTCTCCATTTTAGACAGATGAATTTTGTGTTTAATTACTGGGAACCTGCGGCTGTGGGATATGAGAAAGCAGGGAAAACAAGATTTCAGATATTGCATCTTTTACTGGGTCTCTGATTAGGTTAGAGGATCTCAAAGTGAATTCGCTCCTCTCCACTACAGTATTACTGAGGAAGCGCAGAGAGCGATTAAAAATATCCCAAGTCCCAAGGATGATGGCGTGCTCTGTGAATCTCGCCAGCCCCTTCCACACCCCCTCGTTTTCGTTCATCCCCTGCCAGCGTGATCGGCTAATATCTATCACTCAGCGGGGGGGGGGGGGGGCGCATACACAGGACCCGGCCATGGCTGCTGGGGCGGAATCGGCATCGGTTTAAGCTTCTTTATGAATGTGTGAAAAAGTCCCCGCGATTAGAAATGACTGACTGCGGCGGCGGTGGAACCGGATGAAAGCGCGTGAAAAGCGAGATGCTTTGGTCGCAGATATTTTCCCGTCAAACTTCGCTCAAGATGTCTCGGTGAAAAATGCCGTTCTGCGAAACCAAAAGGGAAATTACTCACAGACAGCACACATTTGGAAGCAAAATGTGAATCCAGAAGCATTTCCCAAAGGTCAGAAGCTCCAGAGGTTTAGCTTAATAAGCATTTCTGGCTTGCATCAGTGCGCAAGCACATAATTGCCTATTGACGTTCATATTAAACAGCGGCATTGTGTTCGAGTGTGCCGGAATAAACGGCCGATGCGGACGCTATAGTCAGTATTTATGTCCGTTTGGATCAGCAGCCCTGCTCTGCCAGCTCGGAAGGCTTGGGACGAGCAGGGCGGCCGGTGGGCTTTCTGTGTGATGAGAGCACTGGGGTTATTTGGAAAGGGTTCACAGAGCTGAAATAAATCTTCATCACTGCACTGTCCCTGACAAAGACGACATCAGGCTCAGTAAGTACAGTAACTAACCAGCTCCGTTACCAACTCGGCCCTCTCTACACTCATCTCAGTCCCAAGGGCTCGTCTGATTCTGCGGATCCATCTATCAGCCTTACATAACTGCTTATTCAGTATGGAGTCGTCAGCCTGGAGAAGGTCCCAGAAACCGCGGGGGGGGGAGGGGGGGGGGCACACGCAGTAACACGCCACGGATGATATGGGCACATCAGCTTACTAACTGCATGTTTTCTGACTTGGAGAAAACCAGAATGCAGAAATGACTGACCTGATCCTTCACAGGAGTGCTAATTCTCCTGTTTCCATTTAAGGTTTGTGTTTTTTTTTTTTTTTTATTGTTATTTATTTATTTGATATATTTTTAACCCGAGTGCAGCTGTCAGTTTGGGAAGATCATTAACCAGGCAGTGAACAGGTGGTATGAAATCAGACGATGACGTGTGCAAAAATGCAGCGTTTGTTTTTACAAGTTTAACATTTAAATTTAAACATCAAGGCTTTAACTGATGAGGGAAAGAAGACACACTATCCAGATTCATGGCATGTTTATTATTATGATAGAGCATTTTAGCACATTACCCCGCATTAGCAGTACTGTTTGCAGCCATGGCCATTACCGTAATTATCTTAAGCAAACAACCCACTGAATTTGCGTCCATTGCGTGTAGTCTGTTTCAACGCATACGCGTATTTACGGTCTGATTGTTCTATGTTAGTAAACTTGAAAGAAAAAATTCTTGTTGGTGTTGGACAGTGAATACTTTGTGACGCCTCTTCAGGAAAAATGGGTCTGTAGGCTGAAGATTTTAAGTCAGTTTCTGTCTTGAGAATCGACAGCTTCGATGGTAAATCCCAAAGAAGGAGGGAAGGCGGAGGGGCCTGCCCTGCGTTTTTCTGAGCCACCAGGAGATACCGACCACGTGGAGAGGCGAAACGGTGCCCGGCAGCGGACGCACACAGCCTCACGTCCCACCAAGTTGGGACATTCCTTTGGAATTTTGTTTCCCACTGAGGACACAAACAGGATGTAGATTAAAAAAAAGAGAAATAAATTTGGTACCAGAGGATGTGTCACGGGAAATAAGCACCCTTGAATTTTAGATGTGGTTTTGTTTAGGATTTTAATTAAAATGTCTGGGTGACAGCAACACCACCCTGTCAGAAAGCTGCCATATCGCCGATAAGTATCGGGGCTGTGTGTGACATGTGCTCTAGCTGAGCAAGAAGAACCTCAAGAGAACCTTCCAGAATCTCTGTCGAACGCACTGGTAACATACTACTGTACACTGGCGTATTTTTCATTATAGCTTTATAACACATGACAGCTAACAATCTCCACTAAACAGCTGAAGTCTGTAAAGTGCAAGGTGAAAATCAAGGGGCCAGCTTTTGTAAACATGGCGGTCGGGGGCGCAGGTTTCACATTAACGTTGGGGCGCCGGTATATACCGGGGTCAGAGGTGTGATGTCACGTCGCATTTTAAGGCGCTTCTGTAGTCGCATTGTATGCAGTTTGTTCTATTTTGTAAACTATTTATTTCCTTATTATTCCTTACTCTTATTCCTTATTATTATTTATTATTTCCTTCTAGATAAATAAAGTATCTATCTATCTATCTATCTATCTATCTATCTGTCTGTCTGTCTGTCTGTCTGTCTGTCTGTCTGTCTGTCTGTCTGTCTGTCTGTCTATCTATCTATCTGTCTGTCTGTCTGTCTATTGCTGTTATATTTGCAGTATATAAAGTGAGATTTATCTCTCCGTTTTGGGGGTCTGTTATGCATCTTCACTAATATGGTGGTTTTAGTGCCTCAAGTCCCCCTTTATATATGATGAATTTGCAGGAATTATTAAAATCGTGCACAATTTGTGGAGATTGTGCCACGAATGTCAGGCTGTTCATTGTGGGAAAACGACGTCACCTCAGGGTCCACTGTGATGCGCCTGTCACTCTCCTGCACCCTGTCTCTCTCATAAACACATCCCAACTTTCCGGACAGAAACACATCTCACATAAAATAGTGACTGGAAGATCTTCTCCTAGAGACCTGTAAGAGTAAATGAATCTCTTCTCGGTAATAAGCCTGCCAGTGCTAGTTATGAACAAAATAATTCTGACTTTCTCTTACTTTATGGTGTTGCCAAATCAGGCCCCATTTCTGACGGACTTCTTCCTCATTCTCATGTCGTACCAGCAAACATAGTGGGATGAGTGTTGTGACTGACGAATGCTGTATACCGTTGCATCATTAGCATGGCTATTTGTGTTGTGCTGATAACTAACCAAGCTAGTTGCAGTTTGCACAGTCAGATAAGATAAACTTTATGAAACTTAATCAACATGAGATGATACATGAGACGATTAAATTCCACCATTTCACATTTGCCTTTGACTGATTAACTGTTGGTTGTGATACAAGGTCTTCAGTGAGTTACGTTTGCATACAAAGCCTTACTGTGCTTCTCAGGTCTGGAAGTGAGCATCTACCTCCCAGAGTTGAGAAAAAAACACGTTTTAACGGAGGGTGGAGGTTCTCCTAAAGAATGCTTTTATATTGGACTGCAACAGGAGCAATTAGCCGGCAGGTACCATAAATCCTGTTAGCTAAAGTTCTCGGTGACTGTGCTGCCAGTCGTCCTGTATATAGTTTCAGCTTTGTGTACAGTAGCAGTGTTGGTTCCAGCATATTCTAGGAATGCAACTGGGCCAGACTGTGTGGGACTAAGAGTATTAAGGACGATGACAGCCTCGGGGGGGCGCCGTGCTCCCCGAGGCTGGTACAGTCACAGTAACACCGATAGCTCTGCCTGACTTGGTTGGAATGAAAAGTGGAGGGAACTCTCTGGATCTGCTGGGAGCCGGAGCAGCCATGCTGGGAGTGTGGGAAGTGGGCAAGACGTCTATACAGGTGGTTGGGGGGGGGGGGGGGGGGGGGCGGTAACCCAGTGCCTGCCACCCTGTTTGACCTGGATGGTTCACCCTCCCTCTGAAATGCCTAATACGTGTCAGTCCTGCTCACATGTCCCCCCCCCCCCACCCCCGCTCTTGTGATGTAACTAGGCCGGCGTGACAGACGTGATCTGTGACGTCTGCCCTTCTGTCCGACGACCATCTCAGCTTTAAGTAGTGTCATGTTATCCCGTCCATCCACATGGCATCCATTCCTGTCATCTGATGTCATTTTCTCAAACTCAATGCAATGACCATCCCGATCCGGCTGACCTTCCAGAAGATTCTACCCTGATGTGACCAGCAGGAATAATGTGCGGTGAAAGTGGCATTTGTCACAGCAGTGGTTGAGTCGTTTTTTTTATTTCTGGCTAACATTCTAGAAGGATTTATGGAAGCTTGTTTGTTAAGTAAATGATGGTTTTCTATATATTTCCACTTATCAGAACAGCATCTAATAGCTATACATTTATACAGTTTCACATTATAGCTCTACAAACGTCTCGCTTAAGATTAACTCAGACTATAGGCTGCCGTCTGCTATAATTCAGATTAGCATCATATCCTGTGTGGTCCACCTGCTTAAAATGACCAAATGTTACTGCGAACCAGATGGTAAGACAACAGAGCATCTGTGTTACGTTTATTTCAGAAAGGAACTGATCTATTAATGTTTTCCGAGCACTATAATGGAAGGCAGGACTTTATTAGCTGAGTAAATAAAGCCAGGTGCTCTTAGGTTTCTGCTGCATGTGATAAGCCGAGCCATCTTGGGATGTGGCGGAGAATGATTGGCTGATGGATCTTGGCTTTGTGAAGGAGAGGATGACTCCGAGAACCAATGAAGTTAGTGCATGCCCTCTCACTGCCACGGCAATAAAAATAAATAACCGTAGCCTGTAATTGCTATTGGGCACATCAATCCACCCGTCTTCCGTAACTGTTTACCCAGAGCAGAGACTCTGGCTATCCTCAGGAGCACATGAGGGATAGGCCTGGTGTTGAGGACTTCCAAAAGAGCATAAAGGTTATTCAGCTGGTCCAGCAGTGTGGTTTGGCTGTTGCTTTCCCTGCTGCTTTTGTTTTGGGGGTCTGTAGTCTGCTGTAGGTCCTGCCACATGTGGTGGGTGTCGGCATTGTTGTAGTGACACTCTAGCTTCAGTCTGTATTTCCCTTTGGCCTCTTCGACGGCTCTGCACAGGTCACATCTGCACAGTCATCAGCACTGTCCGACCGAAATGTGCAGCTGCATGTCGGATTATTGTAAACGATGTTTCTGCGATGCATGGCTGCAAGGTGCCTTTCCTAGTGGTGCTAAATTGAGGCTGCTTGTTTGTTTATTTTCGTCAAACTTTGCAGAAAAGTTGTAAATACAGAAGCTCCTCTCCTTACAAACTTTCAACTTGTGAACTTTCAGACATACGAACAAAGAGGACTGCAAGTCCAAATTGTGTTCGTTGGGCTCCCAGTTCTTGTCTGCAACATAATTTTTTTTTCCTGCCCACCAGTCCCGCCCAGTACGACTTCTGCCTGCTACTCTCGCCGCGCAGAAGCATGGCGTGCGTACTCCCATCATCCTAGTTCTTTGTACTTGTGTATACCCTTACAATGATGTTGAATAACGACTTACGAACACTTCAAGTTACAAATGGCCGTTTGTTCGTAAGTAGAGGAGTGTCTGTATATTCAATCGCTGCTGCTAATTGCTTAAAAGCTGTTCACACCATTTCGCCTTTGAAAATGGCACTCAGGACGTGATGTTATTCTTCACAGATGTGGGGGAGCAGTAGCTCAGTCTCACTTGGATAAAATGCCAGAGGTACCTACGGGTCTGTGACTGTCAGTCTCCAGGAACCAGCACATGTTACTCAAAGCCGGCCGGAATGTGGCGTGCTGACTGTCTGAGTGGATGGGGGAGATGGACACCAATTCCATGCATTCCTGTATCGTATGACTCTTCAGAAACTTCTAGAAAAAAAAACTAGCCAGGAATTCAACTCTGTTACTTGAAAGGATTGAATGAGGCCAGTTTCTAAAGCATTTCTCAAGTACCTGCACGTGAAATGAAGACGGATAAAGAAGAGGAGATTGGTTGACAGTACCTTAAAACACTTGTACCCTAAATTTCACAAGAGACATAAACATAATGTACAGTGCCCATCATAAATGAGTAAACCCCCAAGTGAAAATTAAGATTTCTATCCATTTCTCAGTGAACTCCAGAACAATTAGCAGATTTTTGACAAAACTGAGTTTTATTAAACATTTGTTTGATTAACAACATAAAAAACTGATCACCGACATCATTAGGATAAGACAATAATAAACTTTACTCAAATGAAGTGTTGCAATAATGAATACACCCTACGACAAATTCTACCAAATATAATATCCATATAATATTTATATGGCCTTTATTATTTGTAAGAACGGCACCAGCTCTTCTAGACATGGAATGAACAAGCTGGTGACATACTGTCACATCTTTCTCCATTATTGGAGAATGAGCTCTTCCAGAACCTGGATGCTGGATGGGGAATGATGCTCAGCCTGTCCTTCCAGAACTTGGATGCTGGATGGAGAATGATGCTCAGGCTGTCCTTCCAGAACCTGGATACTAGACGGGGAATGATGCTCAGCCTGTCCTTCCAGAACAACCCATAGGTGCCCTTTGGGTTGAGGTCAGCTGATATGCTTGGTCACAGAATCACTTTCACCCTGTTCTTCCTCAGAAATGCGGCAGTGGCCTTGGATGTATGTTTTGGGTCGTTGTCATGGTGAATAAGTGCCCAGTGACTCAGGGCACAGAGAGATGGTACCATCGTCTCTTTCAGCATATCTGTGAACTCATGATGCCTTCACACCTGACACCTGCAGCACTCATACACCCCCACAGAAGAACACTGCCACCACCATGCTTTACTGTGGGTACCATACATTTTTCATCATACTCCTCTCCCTCGTGACATCACACAGTTTGGACGCCATCCGCTTCGAAAACATTTACCTTTGTCTCATCACTCCAAAGTGTAGAGCCCCAATAGTCTTCACCTTCGTCACCAGGCCCCTGGCAAATACTAAACCGGCTTTTTGTGCATTGGCTTGAGCAGTGGCTTCCTTCATAGACAGCACTCCTCTGCAGTGTATGTCGTATTATATCACGGGAAACAATCACCCTAGTTTGGCTTTCTATTGCTTTAGCTGACTGTGACAAACTTATATGGTGATTTTCCTGAACTCTTCACATCACAAGCGCTCATGAGAAGGTGTTAGCCTCCATAGAGGGCCTGGACGTCTCAGGGAGCTCGCCACAAGTCCATCCATTTTGAATTTCTGAATCACTTTTGCTACTGCATTCTAACTGGTTAGCAATCCTTTATTACTCTTCTTGTAGCCTTACCCGTTTTTGTGTAAAGAAATTACTTTTATTCTCGAGTCTTGTGACATTTCTCTTGCATGTGGTGCCGTTATTGTCAGCATGGAATCAGGAGGGGATTTCATTTGTTAAATACCACCATTAATTATCTAGCGGCCACCTGTGTGATGATTGAGTGGACTCATCTGTTGTCGAGTTCCTCTTAATTAGATTTTATCAAGTTTTATTCCTAAGTCCTTCACTGGGTTGTACTCATTTTTGCAAAATGGTCTTAAATCATTTTGTGTTGTTGCCAATGAACCAGATTTACTGGAATATTTTATGGTATAGAATCCCATAGAGCGTATTCATTCTATTGAGAGACAGATGATTTTCTAAGAAATCTTTTGGGATGTATTCATTTATGCTGGGCACTGTAACAGTCACGTCAGCATTTCGATTCTCTGATTTTTAAGAGTTTTATTCCCAGAATGTTTCACAAGGGATGTTGGTCAACGATTTTCAGCCCCCAAAGCAGCCACACATGTAACGGTGACTGTTCAGGTCTCACCAACACCCCGATATCCAGTTTTGACAGCCGGTCTGATGGTTTTAATAGATGCTAGCGGCCTTTGTGGTTTTTGGTATTTTAATGTGAACCGGGCCGGGAGTGAATGACATCCTTCATACAGTGTTATATGCTTCACTATCGTGAGGCTGGGTTACTTGCTTCACTATCGTGGGGAGAGAAGTGTATTAAATGTAGTTCCTCATAACTATAATACTCTGCTTCACTGAATGCATTAGCTGGGTGAGAGATTCTGTCATTTTGCCATCTGTTTTCCGCTTTCGACTGAAGGGTCCGTGGAGCACTGAGGTTGGGCTCGGTGGAGCTGCTTCAAATCTCACAAGGATTTCAGTGCCTTGGACCTTTCATGGTAAACTTACCATGTAGATCTCCCAACCTATGGGTAGATCCTGCAGTAATTATGAGCCATTGCCTTTATAGCCTAATGGGAGATGGGTGGCACTCATGGTTAATTCATGCATTAGATCAATAACCAAGGGACCTTTCTACAGCGCTGGTGTTGTGATAACATCCGGGGAAGCAGGAGCGGGGAGACGGATAATCGGGAAACAGGGTTTATTACGGGGAAACGAAGGAAAAATAGTGCAGCGACAAACTAACATTAATGATGGATCTGGGGTTTCAGACTCAAATACACAGGATTAAACAAGCAAAACAGGAAACAGGTGGTTACAATCGGGGTTTCACATGAGGTAAATGAGGGGGCGTGGCCACAGGAGGATCGGACGAGCAGGGCGTGACAGGTGGTCTGTAAATGAATCACGAACCAAGACAGCAAGCATCAACTAGCTTACTAATTATGGCAGAGATATATCAATAGATATGTCCACGGTTCAGGAAAATAAACAATCAACAAGCAAATGACACTTTTTGGTGCTTTTAGAAGTTTGTCACCAATTTAAACCGCTTGAGTAAAGTAATCTCAGAGTCTGCCGGGGGAAAACGCTACCAGTGATAAATTGCTACGTGGCTTTGGCTAAAAGAGTTAGCAAGCTAGTAAATGGAAGGGTTCATCAACAGTGATTCATAGTCAGGCATGTTCAGAGCATGTTAGGAAGATGCATTTTATTTTTGATGTGCTTAAGCCACATTTATGTCTGTTTTGCTGTTTATGTTTTTGAAGGGACTCCTATATTTTTTCAGCGGCTTCAGAGTTAAGTGGTGGCTGTAATGTTCAGGAGCAAGAATCGAGGCTTGATGGGAGCAAAAGGGGGTGCTGGTCTTCTTTAGCCGTACAGCTGGATCGCGTAAACGCAGTGACTGTGGTTTTATGACGAGGTTTTCCGTGGTTGATCTTCACAGGAAAGACTTGTGGCTTGACGAAGGCAGGACCAGGTGGTGGCTCTCAGAGACACTCACAATCTAAGCACTCTGAAGCATCTCACTGGTGGGAAGGGGCCTGTGTGTGGGGTGTCTGGCTTCCTGCCTCTACAATCCATGCTTTACTATTGACAGGGGACAATCCATCACCCAGGACCTTGGACGGCTGTGATATCACCCTTCCACCCCCTTACGCTTCCCAGCAAACACCTGCCTCATCTCCTGCTTGCCAGCTGGCTGCAGGCATGCCGATGGGTCAGAGGTAGACGAGCAAATGCCCATGTGGGCTAATAGGAGAAAAAAGGGGGGACGCTGGAGGGACAGTGGAAAGCAGTAACCTAACAGAGGCGTACAGGACTGGGATTTGTATGGGCACCCCATCCTGACTCAACCTGACTCTGGATCACTCTGTGTGACTTTGCTAGGCTGATCCTGAATATTACCTGACTGTACCTCATTCTATGTGACAGTACTGGGCTGATCCTTAATCTGACCTGACTGTGCCTCACTCTATGTGACAGTACTGGGCTGATCCTTAATCTGACTTGACTGTACCTCACTCTATGTGACAGTACTGGGCTGATCCTTAATCTGATCTGACTGTGCCTCACTCTATGTGACAGTACTGGGCTGATCCTTAATCTGACCTGACTGTACCTCACTCTATGTGACAGTACTGGGCTGATCCTTAATCTGACCTGACTGTACCTTACTCTATGTGACAGTACTGGGCTGATCCTGAATATTACCTGACTGTACCTCACTCTATGTGACAGTACTGGGCTGATCCTTAATCCTACCTGACTGTGCCTCACTCTGTGTGACTTTACCAGGCTTATCCTGAATCTAACCTGAACGTACTTCACTCTCTGTGACTGTCTTGGCTGATACTAACTCTATCTGACTGTACTTGACTGTATCTGGCATGATCAAATAGATCCCTTTCATCTCCTCCAGGGAGGTTGAGTGTCTGCTGTCAGCGAGACTTCAGCTCCGTTACCTACCTGCCTCTCGTGTGCGACACGTCCTTCTGGGATGCTGAGACCCAGAAGCGTCGTCCCGCTTACATTAGCCCGTAATGAGTGCTCTAAATAGGCCTACAGAGGCTCCAGGAGCCCCAGTGGTGGAAGGCGACCCCCCTTCCTCATGATTTCACATCTCTCCATGGCATTATTCCCGGTGTTCCGCTTCTGAGACAGCCAGCAAGTTGTACTTTCAAGTGAATGGCTCACAGAAAATTCCTCCTGAAATATCAATTTTATAAAAAACGCTGTGTTTTGACAGGATTTACTCTGACTGTTTTGCATTGTGGCTTCATTGCTTAGCTACGGCAAGTGCTGAATATTTGATCTGCTACCAGGGGAAAACATTGTCTTCGATGGGAAATTTCTGTGTGTCAGCGTTTGTGGGTTTGTCCACACAGTCATTCGCCCGAAAGGTAATTACTCAGTTCTCGCTTCCTGCCTTGGGTTTCCTGTGCGGTCGAGAGCCGTTGCTGCGTCGCTATGAAATGTCAACACCGGCGTCTCTAAGGAAACACCCAGGAGCGCATGCCTACTGTGAAAGGCCAAATTTGGCTTGCAGCTGGCCAGTTTTCAAAGGCAGTCCGACAATAGCCTACAAACGCGCGTTGGTAGCTCTACAGGACTCTTAAATATATGTGCCTATAACAGCTGTGCTTGTTTCATATGGAGATGAAGAAGAACATTTAAAATGCAAAGTACTAAGTCATTTAGTCACCACTGTTTATTTTACAATGATTCAGTTTTTTATTAATTCTAATCTTCCTGTCTGAAGAATACCTTAATGCTGAACTGACAGATGTTTATCTCACCCCTAAACTGATGACTTAAACCAGTAGAGATAAAGCAACTAACATGCACTGTAAACATGGCGGGTAATCACATCTATCAGAGTATTACTTTCTGGGAAGCAGATGGTGTTAAGAGTTTTTGTAACATTTGCTTTAGCGCCAGCTGTTGCAGGTTTGAAACAAGTCGCTCTGATGGGCTTTCTGATGAATGACAGGAACAGAGGCATCAGTGTGAGTGTCACTTCCTTCTGGTTGAACAAAGATCCTTCGGTGAAAGTGAAGGCGTGCCTAAGTCCGTCTTGCAGCTTTTACTGCTTGGAAGAGGAACGGGATGGGTTGCTGTGCTGACCTCAGACCAGTGAGGCTGACCAGAGAGTTTGTGAGCCAAACACACCAGGGCGTAAGTGTCCTCATGAAAAGCAAAGTGCTTATGGGGAGACTCAGAATTACAGCCTTGACCTGAAGGCAGCTTCAGATACTCAGCGATTGGGTTGTATTTATTAATTAGCTGTGGCAGGCGAGGCGAGCGCATATGGAAAGCTGATCGATGCTTGTCTCCTTTATCACAGAGCCCATACTGGGTAATGGCAGCTAGTGTTATAGGTCACTGTCATTGGTCAATGGTAAGTTGCTGTCATCGGTCACTAATTGGTCGCCGTCATTGGTCGATAGTTGGTTATTGTCATTGGTTGATGGTAGGTTGCTGTCATTGGTCGATGATGTTTTTCTGCCACTGGTCCAAGGCAGGTTCTTCTGAATGTTCAAGATCTTGCTTTTCTTTGTTTTCATTTTTTTCATTTTAAAAATCTTAAGAACTATAAGCTCATTTTCTGTGCTACAGCATTTTTAATACTATGATTTGTGCTTCTTCTATTTCGCTCGCATTATTTCTGTCTGATATGCTTTAATATGCTTTTTAGAATCCCTGCCAGCGCTGTAAGTGGGCTGCCTACAGCCGCTGGTGTGTTTAAGAGTGTTTTTTTGGGAACGTGGCCATGGTTATTTGTCAGGCTTTGTCCAAAAGCAACCGTCAAATATCTGTCCCTTCACCCAAATAATGGCTGACACAGGCACACGGACATGAGTCTAGGATGACTCGCTTTTTCTTCCATGTTGCCTGGGGGGGTTGGGAGGGACACAGAGCAAGGCAGCGGCCCTGACATATCGGCTCTGCGGGCGGCCATCTTGGACTCTGTGTCGGAATAGGTCACGTCTTAGTCTCTGCGTCCAGTCGGCGGGTGGCCACCGCTGCACTCGGGGGGGGCAGGCCAGTGGCTTCAGGATTGCAGCAGAGGCTTGGAGGCAGGGGGAGGAGCCAGGGCTGTGCCAGTGGGCAGCGCACTCTCTCCAGTGCCAACAGCGTGCATCAGCGCTTCTGTTCAGATAGTCGTAATCCGTGTGGAGGGCAGGCGGGGGGGGGGGGGGGGGGGTGGTGTCTCTTCTGAATCAGTGTTTAGTGAAAAACGCGGCAAGCGATGCACAGAATTACCAACAGAGGCGAGTACAGGGACGCTGGGGTGAGGGTCGCGGCCACATTGGTGGCAACCCGTGTCGTTTCACCTGATGTCCCGATTTGGCTGGAGTCTGGATGCTGCTCGGTCTGCCTCATCCACCCTGTGCAACGGGCTATCTGGAGTCCGTCTTTTTCAGCTGGACACGGGAACCGGCGCCCTGATTTAAATGCGAGCGTGCAGGATTCTACATGCAGAGTAAATGCATTTTTTTCCCGGAGTGATACAGCGGGAGCCTTTAAATTCCTCCGAACATGGTGACGTTAGCAATGGACAGGGGCGCAACTGATAGCAGATCTGACGTCTGTGGTCTCTGGGGGCCAAAGCTGCCTTGACACCTCTGCTCCTGTCCCTCCCCCAAAGCCAGCAGCTTGCGTGTCGGAGACGCGTCACAGCAGCCCGACCACAGCTGAGCTCTCATGTGGAGAGCAGACCTTCGGCAGAGGGCCTCCACTCTGAAGCAGTGCTTCACTGCATCTGCTCCTCGCGTCTTACCAGCCGAGGAAATGAGTTACTGCAGAGGAATTCGTTCCGTTATTCCTGCACAATGATGTTTTAATTGTTCAATGGCAGTATAATATAAAAGGCTCCACATTCTGTCGTTATGCCATCTTAACAAACCCGGTGCAGTATTTCGTTGTTCTTACACTGGGAATGATATTATGTTTAAAAACATTTCCCGATGTATCTAAGCTGAGCAAGAACAGTCACAGTTTCAGTGGATTTCCTGCGATCTCGGATCGATCCGTAGTCGATGCCCTTTGGGACTGTCCATCAGATAAGTGGTGAGTTAAAGGAAGGCTTTATCGCTGTGGTTACAGAAAGGTTTATCTTAACAGCACCAGGTCTTGGCCATTTTTTTTTTGTAACAAGTGACATGCTATTTCATTGGGAAACAATTGTACCCTTTGCCATTTCTACGCCTTTCTGTTTCCATGCCTTCGAAGTACGAGAGACAGCACTATGTCATACTGTGCTGATCCTGCCCCCTCTTGGTCAAAGCTGGAACTGCAACCTGAGCAAAAATTAGTTTTCTTGTTTACAGCTGTTTGTCTAAGAAGACATGAATTATGGATGTTAATAATTACTATGAAAATTACAAAAAACCTGAAGCCAGATTAGTGAATGATACCATGCCCTTGTACATAGTAATGTTGTTATTTTTGTAATTAAAGCAGAGTTCAGGTATTGTGCTAAGATTTCTTCTGGGCTCAGTTGTGATCTTATGGAAAAGGGATGCCACCCCTCGTGACACCCTCAAATCTGCCCCCGCCAAACTGTGAAGGAAAGCTTACACAAACTGTCCCCCAGTGGCACTGAGCCTCGCACTGCAAGGGCAATGTTCAGACTCTGAGGGTATATGGGGGGGGGTGGGTCTATTGAACCACTGATGCGTCAAGCTGTCTGGCTTCTGCAGCTAACCTGGTAACCATGCCGACCAGCGTTGTGAGTGGCCTGTCAGGCTTTTGCTTGGAATGGTTTATGTCTCCATTCGGCCGTGTCAGACTGGCGGGAAATCTGAGAGCAGCCTCACTAATTTACCCCAGAAACAGCCCCAATCCCCACTCAAGTGGCCAAATTTCCCCAGCTCCACTGCAGACGAATGGGTCCTGGTTCGTTCCGGACTCATTCATGTTGCTTTTTGTGTCATTCTACAGATTGCAGAAGTCAGACGTTTAATTAAAGCCGCGGCCCAAAAATAACACCAGCTCTAATGAGCCATTGTTAAGACTGAGGATCCCGAGTGTTTGGTTTTAGTTCACTTTGAGCCTTTCATGCTTCTCCATAAATGTTTGTTCAGAGGCCACCTGCATCTGTCAGCCAGGGGGTCGCTGTGTAGCAGGTCTGCCTCCATAAGTTGGGTGGGATTTGAGTAAATCAGTAACTCCCCTCCCCTCAGTTAAGCAGCTTCCGGAGAATTGCTGTCCCTGCTCCTGTTTACTGAGGCATGCCTCCTCTGTGTTGTGCTTCACTGCAGGAATCTTATTTTCAACCCTGGTGTTTGGACCAGCCTGCGGCTTCATCCTCGGCTCCCTTTGCACAAAGTTTTACGTGGATGCTGTCTTCATCGACACCAGTGAGTCTCACCCCTGTGCCAGTACATGCTGTCCTCACACCTGTATGCCCTGTCCCACACCTGTATGCCCTGTCCCACACCTGTATGCCCTGTCCCACACCTGTATGCCCTGTCCCACATCTGTATGCCCTGTCCCACACCTGTATGCCCTGTCCCACACCTGTATGCCCTGTCCCACACCTGTATGCCCTGTCCCACACCTGTATGCCCTGTCCCACATCTGTATGCCCTGTCCCACATCTGCACACCCTATCCTCACATCTGTACACTGCACAGCTACACCTGCATGCCCGTTCCTCACACGTGTACATTGCAGTTACACCTATACCTGATTCTCACAGTTGTACACCCGGTCTTCAAACCTGTACACTATATGCTCCATCTCAAACCGATACGCTGTAGTTACACCTGGACACCCTCTCCTTTCACATATACACTGTCCTCACCTGTACAGCCTGTCCTCACATCTGTATGCTGTCCTTACACCTATACAGCCTATTCTCAAACTGGTACACTCTCCTCACACCTGTACAGCCTGTCCTCACACCTGTACAGCCTGTCCTCACACCTGTACAGCCTGTCCTCACATGGTACACTGTCCTTACACCTGTACAGCCTGTCCTCACACCTGTACGCTGCCCTCACACCTGTATAGCCTATCGTCGTACCTCTGCAGTCTGTGCTCACACCTGTACAGCCTGTCCTTACACCTGTACAGCCTGTCCTCACACCTGTACGCTGCCCTCACACCTGTACAGCCTGTCCTCACATGGTACACTGTCCTTACACCTGTACAGCCTGTCCTCACACCTGTACGCTGCCCTCACACCTGTATAGCCTATCGTCGCACCTCTGCAGTCTGTGCTCACACCTGTACAGCCTGTCCTTACACCTGTACAGCCTGTCCTCACACCTGTACGCTGCCCTCACACCTGTACAGCCTGTCCTCACATGGTACACTGTCCTTACACCTGTACAGCCTGTCCTCATACCTGTACGCTGCCCTCACACCTGTATAGCCTATCCTCGCACCTCTGCAGTCTGTGCTCACACCTGTACAGGCTGTTCTCACACCTGTACAGCCTGTCCTCATATGGTACACTGTCCTCACACCTGTACAGCCTGTCCTCCTTCACTGGGGTCTGCACGTTCCCACAGGCATGCTGGAGATCACCCCGGACGACCCCCGCTGGATCGGTGCCTGGTGGGGCGGCTTTCTCCTCTGCGGTGCCTTGCTCTTCTTCTCGGCAATCTTCATGTTTGGCTTCCCGCAGTCGCTGGCAGTCGCCAGGCCCGAAGGCGACCGGGCCATGCTCCCTGACGGCCTGGCGCCCGACTACGACCGCACCAAGCCCAGTAACGGGACCCTGCAAATGCATGAACCTGGGGCCAGCGTCTCCTGTTGCGAGCATCTCAAGGGTGAGAGGTCATGTGGGGGTCATGCAGAGGTGACATTACAGTCACATGAGGAGCATTAAAAACATGCATGCGTTTCTGCTCTAAAACATCAACCTATGAATAACAGAGTTAAACATATAAACATTTAATACCATTTAAAAATAGCAGAGTTTATGGAAGAAATGGGGCCAGGAATGGTGACTGAACACCTAAACCCTCCCATTCATTAAGTTTAAAACACTTATAAAATCAAGTTGTTCTTTGACTGATTAAATTTTTCTTTGACACTCAGTACCTAAAATTTTATCACCAGGATTCTTCATGAACACTTTCTCGTCACCTTGTTCACTCCTGGTCTCTGCTAATTAGCACGTAGCAAAACAAAGCATGTCAGCTCTGCTAGCTGGGGCACAGTCCTCCACAGGCTGGCACTTTCTGGCGTGTTACTCCTCAAGGATGAAACTGCGCTTGAGTCAGTTTGTTTTGTGAATTTTGTATATGTATTCCAGCCTGTTCTGTTTACTTACTCCTCTATACTCCCTCCATCTCTAGTCATTCCCAGAGTGACGAAGCACCTGCTTTCCAACCCCGTGTTCACCTGCATCATCCTGGCCGCCTGCATGGAGATCGCTGTGGTTGCCGGCTTTGCCGCCTTCCTGGGGAAGTATCTTGAGCAGCAGTTCAACCTGACCACCTCCTCGGCCAATCAGCTCCTAGGTAGGTGACCCGCCCTCATATCCTTGGACATGCCACATGGACACAGGGTCAGCTGCGAGGGAGCAAAATGCAGACTGTCTAGGGGTCCCCAAGGACTGGGTTTGGAAACATTCCTCTATAGTAGGGATTTCCAACATTTGATTACTGAGGACTGGCTTATGTTATATAAAACTTGTTGGTGTTGGGGGGGGGGATACAGGTAGATAGATTGGCAGGACAGATTTAACACGTTTAGTCGTTTCCACCTTTCTGCAGCTTCGGAACCCCTGCTATACATCCCTACAGGAAAAAGCTATTCTCATCCCTTGTTGCTGTGAACTCACAGTCACTATAACATGTACTGCCTGATTCAGGCATTCAGTACAAGTGCAGTCTGATCTGACTGCAGGTTCATGGTGCATGAGAATTCCTGCCCTTTTGTTGGCCGTTGTCTGTCTTTTGTCACAGATGTTGATGTGTGCTGCTAAACCGTACTGTGTTGATGATGCAGTGCTTCTCTAGGTCTTCCTGGGCTTTGGCTCGAATTTTGTAGTGGGGGGAGCAGGTGTGGGGGTCACCAATGTAACTCCGCTCCTCCGGTCTTGCAGGCATGACGGCGATTCCATGCGCCTGTCTCGGGATATTCCTGGGAGGGCTGCTGGTGAAGAAGCTGAACCTGTCCGCTCTGGGCGCTGTCCGCATGGCCATGCTGGTTAACTTGGTCTCCACCGCCTGCTACGTGTCCTTTCTCTTCCTGGGATGTGATACGGGGCCTGTTGCTGGGGTGACCATCGCCTATGGCAACGAGTAAGTGGTCCTTCAAAGGCTTGTGTTGTTTTTTTGGTGCTATTTAATGTCATTCTATCTTATTTATATATTTTCTGTATAGAGGGCCAGAGTTAATTTATTAATTGATTTTCAGTCAGAAATGGCATTTGGTAATAAACTGAGTGAAAAATACTACTGAAAAATATTTTGCTGTTTACGCTAGAAAATACAGGGCAATTTTAAATCGCAGCCCCTGAAATTAAATGGAAATTTGTCACAGCCTGTCCAAAGCTCATCATGCACGTCATGGTGTCTGACCTCTTCTACAAACCTCAGTCCTCTTTGAATGCATTTGACCCGAAATACAGGAGAGTTTAGCTACTGGTCCAGAAAGTGCCAGACATCGCTTTCAGCCCCAGAAGCCACAAGTACATCCCTTTTTGACCAGTCCAATTTTCTTATAGCTTATGAATCAGTAAATGTAGGCGTTCATTAAAAAATAAGAAAAATATAGCAAATTATGGAACAAGCACAAAAGCCTGTCGCATGAAATTATAATGCGATTTTATAATGCGAAACCCTTGTGGACCCCGCAGGGGTATTTTATCCGAACTACGATATAAAGTCTATGCAGTTAAAAGGGAACAATAACTAATACTTCCAAACAAAACATTAATGGTTAGAAAGACAGCCAACAGCGCTATCATTAAATGTAACTGCTCTTTTTACACTCAGAAAGCATCCAGAAAGTTATAAAAAGAAGACGACCGACGCACTGACTTCAGGGTGCACCACGGCTGTTAAGATCAGGGTGAAACTCGTTCAGGCAGGATTAAATCTATTCATACAACGCAAAATGCGTTCACGGTCTGCAGGATGTGTCGGGGAGTCTATATCTTCATGTCCATCTCTCTGTCACCAGAGTCTTTATTCATTGACCAATCCGCAGTGGTCCTGGGATTACCATCACAAACGCTAGGAAACGTAGAGGGTTCTTTTAATGAATTTGCATCTTAATGAAGCTGAATATCTGTTTTGTGAGTTTAATAAATATGGACTGGCATTTCACTTGATATTTATTTGAATGTTTTTTATGAAGATTGATATAATTTGCTTGATATTCAGTACGGACTCTGAAAACATCTGCTTTTCTAATTACTTGTGTCATGTATCTAAAAAACAGTGATACAGTGCTGTGTGCATCCAACTTATACACTGCAGGTGGTTTAGAGTGAACTATTCACCTAGAGACCCGATTACCTGCAGGAGGCTGAGTAATGGAAAGCATGCAAACTCTTCACACATGGAAAGAGATTTTCAGGCCTGACCCCGGAGGTGTGAGGCCACAGTGCTGCCCATTGGGAATCTGAGCAGTCCTGTGTGTGTCTCCGGGTCGCCTGTTAGGTTTCTGGATCAGGTCCAATAAGAGGTCACCTTCATTCGCACCAGCAAACGGTCCAGATGCACGAAGATTAAAATCGCTGTGGAAAAAAAAAATTGTGGAATAAAAATAGCTTTTGAAAAGACTGAGGTCATTGTGACCTGTGCACACAGGACCCTGAAGGTGGGACAGCGACCGGAAGCCACCTGCATTCACAACTGCAACTGCTACACGTCCTCCGTCAGCCCTGTGTGCGGCTCGGATGGAGTCACCTACTTGTCAGCCTGCTTTGCTGGCTGCACCCGACCTGTGAGTACAGACCCCGCCCATCCACCACACTGACCTGCCCATCAGTACACTGACCCCGCCCATCTACCACACTGACCTGCCCATCAGTACACTGACTCCGCCCATCTACCACACTGACCTGCCCATCAGTACACTGACTCCGCCCATCCACCACACTGACCTGCCCATCAGTACACTGACCCCGCCCATCCACCACACTGACCTGCCCATCAATACACTGACCTCGCCCATCTACCACACTGACCTGCCCATCAGTACACTGACTCCGCCCATCCACCACACTGACCTGCCCATCAGTACACTGACCCCGCCCATTTAACTTGTCAGTTAAATACAATCAAACCTCAGATTGCGAGTAACTTGGTTTGTGAGTGTTTTTCAAGATGAGCAAAATTTTTTGATACATTTTAATGTGATAAACGAGTTAGGTCTTGCAATATGAGAATTATGTATATGCTTTGTCTAGCAGTACGTAATCACAGCTGAGCCGATGGTTCTTCTCTCTCTCTCACTGCGGGATTGTGGGTAATCGTTTCCGAAGCTTGGTCAGGCGGCGTACATTACTCGTATAGTCAAAATTTTGTAGAAAAGCACCACCCAAACAAGGGTGTAGCAGTGCGAGCGATAAATCTGTTTAATGGCAATTAATGCGATGTCCACAATTCCGCAAAATTGAAAAGGAGGCAAAAGCAGCTGTCATTAGATAGGTTCCTTGTTAAAGTCGCACAAAAAGAAAAAGATTCCAGTGAGCCAACAGATTTAATGAAAGTTGCCCTACAAAAGAATCCTCCTCTTCTCCTGTCTCTCATCTCCCTCACACCACTCATGATTCTTTTCAAAGGTAAAGTGCAGGTTAATTTGTATTATGTTTTTTTACTTTATATTTTGTATTGATCATTTTTATATGACTATTTTTGGGTTGTGGAACGAATCATTATTTCTAATAGGAAAATTTGCTTTGATATGCGAGTATTTTGGATTATGAGCATGTTTCCGGAATGAATTATGCTCGCAATCGGAGATTTCACTGTAAGCATGTAGAAGAACTAGAGAAAAGGGGACTTTGCAAGCCAAGCCAGAGCTGGCTGTCCAGGGTCTTGCTCCAGGGCAGCTCCATTCTCTAATACAACCCCCCCTCTTCATGCCTGCAGGACCTGACAAGCTGCTCGTGTATCCTGGGGGACAGTGACAACGCTACGGTTGTCCCAGGGAAGTGTCCCAGCCCTGGCTGCCAAGAGGCCTTCCTCACCTTCCTGTGTGTCATATGTGCCTGCAGCATGATCGGGGCCATGGCTCAGACACCCTCTGTCATCATCCTCATCAGGTATAGCGGCGACACACCAGCACTCACTGACCCACACATACCGAGACACGCTTACTCACTGACACACACATACCGAGACACGCTTACTCACTGACACACACATACCGAGACACGCTTACTCACTGACCCACACATACCGAGACACGCTTACTCACTGACACACACATACCGAGACACGCTTACTCACTGACACACACATACCGAGACACGCTTACTCACTGACACACACATACCGAGACACGCTTACTCACTGACACACACATCCCGAGACACGCTTACTCACTGACACACACATACCGAGACACGCTTACTCACTGACACACACATACCGAGACACGCTTACTCACTGACACACACATACCGAGACACGCTTACTCACTGACACACACATACCGAGACACGCTTACTCACTGACACACACATACCGAGACACGCTTACTCACTGACACACACATACCGAGACACGCTTACTCACTGACACACACACACTCACTCACTGACACACACATACTGAGACACGCTTACTCACTGACCCACACATACCGAGACACGCTTACTCACTGACACACACATACCGAGACACGCTTACTCACTGACACACACACACTCACTCACTGACACACACATACCGAGACACGCTTACTCACTGACACACACATACCAAGACACGCTTACTGACTGACACACACATACCGAGACACGCTTACTCACTGACACACACATACCGAGACACGCTTACTCACTGACACACACATCCCGAGACACGCTTACTCACTGACACACACATACCGAGACACGCTTACTCACTGACACACACACACTCACTCACTGACCCACACATACTGACACACACACACTCACTCACTGACCCACACATACCGAGACACGCTTACTCACTGACACACACATACCGAGACACGCTTACTCACTGGCACACACATACTGAGACACGCTTACTCACTGACCCACCCATACCGAGACACGCTTACTCACTGACACACACATACCGAGACACGCTTACTCACTGACACACACATACCGAGACACGCTTACTCACTGACACACACATACCGAGACACGCTTACTCACTGACACACACATACCGAGACACGCTTACTCACTGACACACACACACTCACTCACTGACCCACACATACTGACACACACACGCTCACTCACTGACCCACACATACCGAGACACGCTTACTCACTGACACACACATACCGAGACACGCTTACTGACTGACACACACATACCGAGACACGCTTACTCACTGACACACACACACTTACTCACTGACACACACATACCGAGACACGCTTACTCACTGACACACACATACCGAGACACGCTTACTCACTGACACACACATACCGAGACACGCTTACTGACTGACACACACATACCGAGACACGCTTACTCACTGACACACACATACCGAGACACGCTTACTCACTGACACACACACACTCACTCACTGACACACACATACTGAGACACGCTTACTCACTGACCCACACATACCGAGACATGCTTACTCACTGACACACACATACCGAGACACGCTTACTCACTGACACACACACACTCACTCACTGACACACACATACCGAGACACGCTTACTCACTGACACACACATACCGAGACACGCTTACTGACTGACACACACATACCGAGACACGCTTACTCACTGACACACACATACCAAGACACGCTTACTGACTGACACACACATACCGAGACACGCTTACTCACTGACACACACATACCGAGACACGCTTACTCACTGACACACACACACTCACTCACTGACACACACATACCGAGACACGCTTACTCACTGACACACACATACCGAGACACGCTTACTCACTGACACACACATACCGAGACACGCTTACTCACTGACACACACACACTCACTCAATGATGCACACATACTGACACACACACACTCACTCACTGATGCACACATACTGACACACACACACTCACTCACTGACCCACACATACCGAGACACACTTACTCACTGACACACACATACCGAAACACGCTTACTCACTGACACACACACACTCACTCACTGACCCACACATACTGACACACACACACTCACTCACTGACCCACACATACCGAGACACGCTTACTCACTGACACACACACACTCACTCACTGACCCACACATACCGAGACACGCTTACTCAGTGACACACACACTCACTCACTGATGCACACATACCGAGACACGCTTACTCACTGACACACACATACCGAGACACGCTTACTCACTGACACACACATACTGACACACACACACTCACTCACTGACCCACACATACTGACACACACACACTCACTCACTGACCCACACATACCGAGACACGCTTACTCACTGACACACACACACTCACTCACTGACCCACACATACTGACACACACTCACTCACTCACGGACACATACCGACACACACTCACTCACTGACACACACATACTGACACACACTCACTCACTGACACACACATACTGACACACACTCACTCACTGACACACACATATTGACACACCAGCACTCACTCACTGACACACACACTTACTCACTGACGCACACATACCGACACACCAGCACTCACTCACTGACACACACACTCACTCACTGACCCACACATACTGACACACACTCACTCACTGACGCACACATTCTGACACATGCTTACTCACTAACACACACACACTCACTGTGGGGGCACATTTGTTCCCTACAATTTAATATAAACCTAATTCACACACACACACACACTGATTAAGTATCTATCTCTTCATGAGGACATTTTTGCCCAGTAATGTAGACCCCGTTTCCAAAAGAGTTGAGATGCTTTTTAATATACACCAAAGGAGACCCCAAACTGTTAATCTGTGAGCAGTTGAAATGCTATATCAGAGAAGAATGGGACAGCATTTCACTTTCAAACCTCCAGTGACTGGTCTCCTCAGCTCCCAAACGTTGTTACCAACAGTGTTGGTGAAAGAAGAGGTGATGCAGCACAGGGGAAAACATGCCCCTGTACCAACGTTTTTGAAACATATTGCTGGCATCAATTTTTAATTTTAAACCTAATAGTCATAAAACAATAAAATTTCTCAGTTTCAACATTTGATATGTTGTCTTTTTCATTGAAATATGGGTTTATATGATTTATATATATGTAAATCATTGCATTATGTTTTTTATATTTCACACAGCATGCTAACTTTTTTGGAAATGATTATAATATATGCATGACCCCTTGTACACACACGCATTGAAGCATTTGCATGCAAACTCAAGTCCACGCAAATGCACAAATACGCACAACATGCACCTACTAATGCGCACATTTAACTACATAAACTCAAACACACAGATACTCAGATATACCCACATGTATATTCTCCAGTTAAACATATACATACATATATACAAGCACTTGAATACACACTCAGACAAGCTGAAGTACGGCACTGTCACGCAGACACAGAGATACCTACAGCCTCTGCTCTCCCAGAGATCAGACCCCAGGTGGATCGTCGGTGTCTTCCTGGTGGATCAAATGCCAGGGATGGCTCTGAAATTCATCCTCACCTCGGTGACTTCATGAGTCATTATTAATTTGAGTATAAAAGGCAAACATCTATCAAACCCTGTGAAACATGACCTGGCCCTATAAGTCACTGTCTCTCAACCCTGTTCTCGGAGACCCACAGACAGTCCACATTTTTGCTCCCTCTCAGTGTGGACTGTCTGGCAGGGAGCTGGGAGGGAGCAAAAACACTGCTTTAAATAACAAGTTCCTAAAGGTTTCCTAGCTGCCGCTTGCTCCATTAAGCTCGGACGGCATCCTCGCTGTGAGTCACTTGCAGCTGCACACACTGCCAGTGCTGAAGAGCCGAAAGTCTCCTCAGGATCAGGAGGTGCTTGGGGCCTCTCATTCCAGACCCTCTCTTCTTCCCCCGCAGGACTGTAACCCCCGAGCTGAAGTCCTATGCCCTGGGAGTCCTTTTCCTGCTGCTCCGACTGCTAGGTAACAGCTTTCCGACTGCTCACATTACATTAGCCTCACAAAATGCATATGTAGATTCTTGCTCTTGCATGCTGAAATTCGAATCCAAAGATATTTGATTTGCTAATGGAAAATGCTAATTGGAAAAGGGCCGGCACCCGTCTTGCCGGTAACCACGGGAACCTCATTTTGACTATTCCGTGACACTCCAGGCTTCATCCCGCCCCCTCTGATCTTCGG
Source organism: Brienomyrus brachyistius (assembly GCF_023856365.1). NCBI lineage: Eukaryota > Metazoa > Chordata > Actinopteri > Osteoglossiformes > Mormyridae > Brienomyrus > Brienomyrus brachyistius. The sequence goes on along the minus strand of NC_064545.1, from coordinate 11,192,697 downwards.
GGTGGGGATCGACTCCACGTGTCTCTTCTGGAGCACGGTGTGCGGAGAAAGGGGAGCCTGCATGCTGTATGACAACGTGGCCTACAGGCAGCTGTACGTCAGCATCGCCATCGTCCTCAAGGCCGTCGCCTTCCTGCTCTACACCACCACCTGGTGGTGCCTGCGTAGGAACTACAAGAAGTACATTAATAACCATGAGGGCCTGAACCCCGCCAAGCTGTTCCCGTCCAGCCTCACCCTGGACAACCTGGGGAAAGACATTAGCCAGAACCCAGCCAACAGGACAAAATTCATATACAACCTGGAGGACCATGAGTGGTGCGAGAACATGGAGTCTGTTTTATAGGATCACGTGAGCAGTGGCATGGCCTGCTACACCTTTAGTTCTCTTTTTTAAATAAAGGATCTTTTTTATATGAAGGTCGTCCATTTGAGGCACTAGCTCGGCCCTGAGATGCCGCTGCTACTCTTCTGTTTCCATAGGGGCCCATGTGCATCCCCCCCCCCGGGCCCGTAAAATGGCACGGTCCGCTTTGACAGAAGGGGTCTGTGCTCCCGGTCGCTCTGCCCGGGATGCTTTGCTCGACACGTCAGCATGTGGTCGGGACCCACAGAACAGTTAGCTGCTCAGGAGTCTGTCGGTGGGCCGTGCGGCACCGGAGACTCAGCCGTCTGCGTAATGTGCAGCGTGAGTTCAGTGCCGGGAGGGGTGTGGGGTCCGGTGAGAGCGCTGTACTACACTACAGCGCACAGCTAGCTTCCTCAAATATGCATCACTCACTGAACCCTGAATCAGCCATATTTTTCAATAATTTCAAGCATAAATCCTGTCATATCTTGAAATATTATAATATTTAACTATATTTAAAACACTGTTTCAAGTTTTTTTTTTTTTGTAATTTCTCTTATTAATGCTGTTACAAGCAAAGAGAATATTTTTACATTGGTTATTTTTTTCACTTTTTTAGTGTGCATAATTATATCTGCTCTAGAGGAGCAAGGATGCGTCACTGGGAATGATGTTTGATCAAGGCTGCAGCATATCAACACAATAATTCATTAAGAAAAATAATGGTAAACAGTTTTGCAGTGTTTACAAGTTACCTTTACTTTTTGGTTAATAAATAATACTGTATTCATAAAATAATGACGTGAAATTTATATATAAATTCATCTGAGGGTAGAAACCTTAAGTGGCAAGAACTATGGCACTTTACAGTGACGCTTAGGGTGGCTGCATGGAGCCAGGGGCTCAGCACGAGTGTCACAGGCTGTTTGCTTGCACGGTGGTCGAATGGTCAATATTTATTTCTAATTGTGGTTAACCCGCCCTTACCGTATTTTATGGTATGTATTGATTTGTCGGCATCCTTAAGCCCTCAGTTTGATTTCCATCCTCTCCAGTGAAGGAGGTCGGTTTTCTGAATTTGTCATCTTCTGAAGCTGCTGCTGAGATCAGAAGGGTAGATGTTTACGTCCAACAAGGTGCTCAGCTCCCAGAGACACTCTTCCCGGCTTCGCCGGGTCTCCAGCGTCTGTCTTGTGTTTTATTTAATCAACATTTATGTTTTAACACCAGCAGACAGCCCACACCGCTCGAGTCATTATTCAGTAAAGCTTCAGTAAGTGAGTTCGGTATGTTTTAGTGAAGTTGTGCTTCATTGCTGTCAAGATAAGACCTTAAATTCATTCGCAGGGGAAATTCAGAGACGTCAGAGTCTGAGGGGAGAGGGTTTTGTGTGTTTCAGTCCACCAACCCTCACTCCTTGGTTTCTCTGCTCTACAATCACTGTCATGATCTGTGAGGACTGGTTTATAAATAGCCCGGATTTCACCACCTGTGATTATCAATTCCAAAGTTAATATCTAAGTTATTTAAACAACAATGTGCAGACATATCTACAGATATAAATATATGCAGATATAAATTTACATCAGTGTATGCTGACTTGAGTGTGAACTGCCTTGCAGTTATTGATAATGAACGGATATACAGTATATAGATCTTTATAACAGTGATGCATATATATAATATATAACTATTTGTATTTTTTGTGATTACTTATACATATAAATTTTCATTCCTTTTCATTATTTGTTAACATTTTAGAAACTGCTCAAATTCTATTGAATATTTTTAATGTATTTTTCTTGTTTACAGGATTACACTTGATACTTTGTTCATAATTAAATTTTTCTAAAAAGTAAACACCATTCCATACATGCATATCATCATATTAAAAAACAGTTTTCACCAGATGGCCGTAGTCATTGCAGGAAATAGCTTTAGGAGGCATGTGTCTATATGTGGATACGTTGACCAAGACGTTTGGAGGTCTCATCCTGTAAACTTCCGTTTTTGGAGGAATACAATGCGTGGTTGGGTGTAGCTGATTGGTTGTCCCAGGAACTCTTAGAAACTGGCTAGCGTGTGGTGGCCCAGTGAGAGTTTAGAAGCTGCCAATCAGCTTCTGACATCCTAGCTCGGCGTTACCTGATTTGGCGATATTGTTGGATGGGAGGCGGGCCCAGCACACCGGCTGAGATGGCTCAGACTCATGTCACGAGACTGGAAGCAGTCGGTAGCACCGGGGACCTGCAAGGATGTGGTCTTAGACCACTAAAGATTAGCAAGGAACAGCTGGCCAGTCTTATCCTTCACCCTCCGAGATGAAAGCGTGCAAGCTTCAAGCAGCGGGTGACTTTGTAGCTTTGGGGGGGTGGGAGTCAAACAAAAACAAAAGCCCCTCGTCAGTACGCAGAGCCACGAGAGATGGATTTACAGCTGAATACGAGCCTTAGCAACCTCGCCTTTCCTGCAAGAGCGGCCCACTCTGAGGGAAAAATGGTCACATCAAGGATCTGTAAGCGATGATAACAGAAGGCTGTGAATGCAAATCAACCAAAGCTTTTTCCAGTTTGCAATATTTTTAATAGAGAAAACAAGTTTGTGAATATAGCTCGTTCTGATATATCCTGATGTATATCAATTTGGTGAACTACTGTTTGGTATCATGAAGAAATCACAGTTTTACATTTGCGTTCTGATCGCATCGTGATGTTGCAGATCAAAAGGCAATGATGTTTCTCTGGTAGTGACATTGTGAAGTGATGACTATGTCATTATTCTATCAGGTCTAATGAAGGTTTCCTTTTAATTTCTCACCAGCAAACCCAAATGACCCTTTGCCATTTTCCAGCACATTTCCAGTAGTGTTAAACTGGACCATTCCAGTGTTTTCCACAAGGGGAGCCTATTTGGTTTTACTACACTGACCATCCATCAGCAGTTGGCTTGATAATATAAATATCCCCTGTGACTTTGGAGTTCCCCTCCTCTTAAATGGCTTGAAAGAAGGTCTGACTCTAAGAGATGTCAAACTTGAACTAAAATCAGAAATCCAGCACATTGCACCTCAGAAACAAAATATGAGCTTTGTGAACTAGACAAATTGCTACGAAAGCAAGATGCCAAAATGGACTATTGATTAACGCTGAAAGACAGAAGGATGAGGAAAAGGGTGAAGTCTTGCTTCAAATCATGTTGGGCTTTCGCGAAGGCGTCCTACATCAGATTTCAGAATGCTCGCCAAACTTAGCTCCAGCATAGGTATTGGGCGTTAATTGACTTGCCACTCTCATTCTCTGCATCCACCTCTCTCTATTTGAGTGCCAATGTAATATCAGTCAGTGACTAGAAATTTCTCTTATGGAAGAACAGAAGACGCCATTTTATCAGCGCACATACAGTAGGGGAATTTGTATACTCAGCCGGTAGCGATGCATCCTAATTGTCTTCAGAAGACGGTATGATGTAACTCAAGGCTTTCAAAGTGTTGTTGATAAATGGTGTACCTTGATGTACTATACAAAGTTGTTTAGGCAGAATAAATCGTTAGCATGTAGGATTTTCTGTCACAGGTAAATCGAATCGTCTTACAGTTTGATTCTTTATTCATGGAAGGGTGATCCTTTGGATGCTTTGGGTGTTTATACCAGAAATTTTTAAAATTGTATTGTGGTTACATTAAAAATGATTAAGTGTTACAGTGTGTCAAGTAGAGAAATGCCTCCTCATCTATGCCCCTTAGCATTACACATCGGTTTTCTTAAACTATTTGCGAAGGTAATAACCGTTATTTGCAAAAGTGTGTGATTGGGGTTTCCACAGAAATCTTTAGAAAAATGGCCACCGTTTTGTAACTGAGAAACGAAAAGACTGCACTTCGTTTTGATCCACTCCAGGGTCGTCTCTGCGTTGACAACAGGTCATGTGGTTGGCACTCGTGCCTCGTGAACATCCACAAGGTTGCATGTGTAAAAATACTGGTTACGGTGTGCGTGCACAGTACCTTGGAACTGCAGCTTGAGCAACGGTTCATCCTTCCTTTCACCCTTTCTCTGTTCCCACACTATAATATTAATTTAAGGGCTATTTTTATAATTCATTAGAGTGCAGCTCAAAACCTTGTGCTATATAAAGAAATACAAAACCACATCCTTTTGTCTTTAACACTGCTCCGGTCTGTGTTTTCTACGTCAGTTTCAAACTATTGTAAACATCTGAGTTACAATCGCACTTTCTGTTAACTTCAGCTTAGTCCATTAGTCTCTTATTTGTTGTCCTTTCAGCAACGACCGACCCATAAATTCTGGCCAGTTAAAATGTTGAATTATACGTAATTTGCGTCTCAGTTCCCTTCCATAGATTGTTTGGGGCTGGCCAACACCTGGAACAGATGTTTGATGCAAAGGTTATTTTGTTTTGTTTTTTCTTTTCATTCAGCTGACTGAGCATCTGAATTCGTAAGCGTTATGTTGATAGCAATATTCGGCATGGTTGAGTGCGTTTTCCAGGCTTGACAGACGCTGGGTCAGGACACAGACGCTCGCCTGTTTGCGGTGACTTTCGCACTTAGCGTAGTTCCATTCCCATGTGACTTCAGAAGCATTTCAGCAAAGAGATGCTCATATATTACGAAATGCAAAATGATAAAGACAGATTTCCTGAGGTAAATGCTCCTCCCCCTGCATTACTTTTTTTTCCCCTCGAATGTATAATTTTAGAGAAAATCGTGTGATGTATATTTGCTGTAAAATAAATTGAAACTATTTTCATTCATGCTTCTTTCCTGTTTGTTACACCTATTGCGTCTTTACTCGACATTTTTATCACATGTAGCCATGCGTGGAAAAAGGCCTCTGACACCCACTTCTGCAAGAGTTTCATTTAGTATTTTTCAGTGCAATAGAAAAAATTAATTCAGACTAACACATCTACATAAATTAACATAATCCATAAGGCATCGATCATTCAACAGATTTCATTTCAGGTGTATTTAAACAGTATTAAACATTTTATTGCCATGTTCAGTTGGATACTTCACCGGGTATGATTTTCTTAAGGGTCCAGGGCCCTATTCTGGAGGGATGATCCACCCCCCATTTTGGTCACATGTCCAGGCCAGATGTCTGGGGACTTCAGCTGTAGATGGGCCTGAGGGGAGGATCAGTTTGATGGCAGAGAATGTGCAGATAGCTGACTTAGTAAGGATAAGCTTTGTGGCCTAAGGCAATGTAGCATGGTGATAATGTTATGGGGCAGTTTTGCCACCTGCTCTGTCCCATTTTCTGACCATACATTATGCTACAGAAACGGTTATGTACAGTTCTGCTGTAAGATCATTACTTTTTTTTTCATTTGTTATCTATTCAGCTGATATAGGAGCAGCCAGTACCTGTGATTTGGGCTGGTGGTTAGCAACCCGCAGAGACACACGACACCCCCTCTGATACTCTTCCTGTGTCCCGTTCTTCCACTGGGATGTTGCTCGCCGGACAGCGTGCAGCCACACTTGCTTTCTGAAGCGTCATGGTTGCCCCTGCAAATCCACCTTCAGCCCAGTAATGTGGAGCCTCCTGAGTTTTGAAGGACATGCTGTACCTTGGGTGCTGTGATGTGCTTCCCATTCGCTGATGAGTATGTAGATTCACCTGGGTGTTTCTCCCTTGTATTTTTGGCTCACGTCACCCGATCTGTGCTTCCCCATGACCTCTAATGTCCCTGATGAGCCACTAAAGTTCCCCGTCTCTCCTGGGTGAGCTTTGCATGATCTGAAAAGCTGTCACTGTGCATAGACTCTTATATGGCTGCTTGAGTGTCACAAAACGGGGTCATTTTATCAGCCTAAATGAATTTCGAGGTAAAGCAGCAAAGGATTAAAGCATGAATTTATTCACGACTTCATCTTTGTGTAATTAATCACAATCAACTTATCATCACAATTATTCGAAATATCCATGAAAAATCACTGTGTATATTTATGGAATCATCAGCCAAGAATTAATGCCGTAAGTGTGGAACTCTGCAGTTATTGAGCTAACAGAGGGCGGGCGAATTTATGCACCTCAGCACTCGATGACTCCACTCTGTTGCTTTACATGGTCTGCCATTTTGTTTCTGTTATTGCTAAACGCTTCCACTTTGGAATAATTCAACTTAGAGTTGACCATAGAATATCTAGCAGGGAAGAGATTTCACAAACTGACTTATTGTAAAGGTGGCATCCCATGACAGTACCACGCTTGAATTCACTGAGCTCTTCAGAAATGTCTGTAAACCTGACTGCATGGCCTGGTGCTTGATTTTATACACCTGTGGCAATGGGTGTGAATGAAACACCTGATTTCAATGATTACGAGGCCTGAAGTAACTCTGTCCTGCCCCCTGGCTATGACAATGATCATCCACCATCCATGCCCCAATTGGCACTCATTGAAGCTGACAGTATGGAAACCATGGTTACAGTCAGACTATGTGGTGTTGATTGCCCCCTGTTGGTGCATGGCGGACTCTCAATTGCCCATTCTGTCGCAACATATAGAGGTGAGAGTAAACCTTGGGGTCAGAGCACAGCCATTTATCCAGCAGCCATAGGACAGTGTTAAGGGCATTGCTCAAGGGCCCAAGAGTGATATAGACTCTTTGCTCACCACAGGATTCAAAACGACAACCTTCTGAAGACAGACATTGACTCCTAATCCACCTACCTCAGATGAGGGATCATCTGTGTACAACATTTACAGTCTGAAATGATTTGCGCTCAACAACCTTATTTTAAATATATTGTAAGGGCCATACAGAACATTGTGCTACTTAGTGATGCCTTGAAACTGCTGCATGTGAAGGATGTCTCACATTACCACCCCACTGCTTTTACAGACGCCTCAAGAAACGGAATCCCAGTGATGCTGACTGATCTGCTGAACTTGTTATGGCTTAAATAAGGTGGACACTTTGTTCAGTGCCTGGCTGCTTTAATTTAGGCAGACTTCTTACAATCACAGTGTCTCGGAACGGACAGGGGCTTATAAAGGACATTTAATTTCCTGCATTCCTTAATTGGAGATATAAAAATGAAAATGAAGAGCATCCAAACAAGTACAGCATAAGTACAGCTAATCTCCGTGCTCAGAACCCAAAAGTAGCTTAAACGGCATGAGCATAAATCTACTTAATGACAGCCAAGCCAAACCTTAATGAGGGAACGCGAGTTTGCACGTGCTACTCAGCTACATTTAGCCTGTTAATCCTTCCTGTCTAGGAAACACCGGGGTTCAGTAAACATTTGCCTCAAAATGTAACCTGACCCTGCATGAATCACAGTGGAAGTCATCACCACCATTCTCTCATCTGAAAGAGGACGGGTCGCTTAGCGATACACAGACTCCCCTAACGAGTCAGGTGACTTTTATCAGCCAATTGAGGTGGGGGACAAACAGCAACGCAATGCACAAAGCGATGATCTGGGACCGTACATATTCAGTCATGGTCACAAACTAGTAACATCCCTTTTATTTATCTGCATTTTTTTGGGAGGGGAAAGCATGATTAACTTTTGATGAATTGCCAATTCATTATAGTATTTAAGGTTACATAATTAAGTATTTCAAGACAGTAATTCACTGGATGTAAGTGTGAGCACTAATTACAGAGGAGAAAAAAAAAAAACATGCACACAGCTTGATTAAAATTCTGTTGAGCTCCATCTGTCGTATAGGTGTGTTTGAATAGGCCGGTGAATCAGCACACCTTAGAGAGTCGTCAGACTGATATGAAGATCCCAGAATGCATCTGGACTGGGGGGCAGAGATGGGCACCTTCAGTCTGTAAATGGGTTAAATCATAGTCATAGAGGAGGGGGAAGCCCTGTCAGGTACAAAGCGGCAAGGAGTGGGGGGCAGGGGGTCCTGAATAAGCTGGTCTGTGTATTAGTTTATTAGTTATATGTATTCAGGATGATCATAAAGGCATATTATAACTAATATGATCACAGTCTTAAAGATTAAGTATGTTCATGTGTCGGAATGTTGTGTTACCACTTTAAAGCAATATAAAATAAACTAAAAAATATGATCAGAAAGGTTGTTTTTGTACAATAATATTTTTTGAAACATAACCTGTAAATGAAAATTAAAAATGCATCCAAATGGCTTATCGCTACAAGCAATATTCTTGCTTATTTATTCGTAATGTCCCATGAAAATACGCTAAAATATAAAGTTTTTCATCAATTGTTTCTCACACACTTCTTACCTCTAGCAGATTCTAGCTACTAAGTGTAGTTTTAGCAGCAGTATGGAAAGCAAAATAAGTCAAAATACAAAAACATGGGACAGAAATTAACGCATCATGCAGGAAGGTGCGATTTGGACATAGGGAGGCAGAGCTGCATTCCAGTAAGGTGCGATTTGGACATAGGGAGGCAGAGCTGCACTCCAGTAAGGTACAATCTGGACATAGGGAGGCGGAGCTGCACTCCAGTAAGGTGCGATTTGGACATAGGGAGGCGGAGCTGCACTCCAGTAAGGTACAATCTGGACATAGGGAGGCGGAGCTGCACTCCAGTAAGGTACAATCTGGACATAGGGAGGCGGAGCTGCACTCCAGTAAGGTGCGATTTTGACATAGAGAGGCGGAGCTGCACTCCAGTAAGGTACGATCTGGACAAAGGGAGGCAGAGCTGTACTTCAAACCTTTCAGTTGCAAAAAATTTGACACTTTCAGTTTATAGAGTAGCTGTTCAGAGGAACAGTGTTTTTAAAGGATATACACGGTAAAGAGTAAAAAAGGATTGCCAGGCTGAGCATTGCTGAACCAAATCTCAAATCTGTCCTTGACATTCAGTGAGCAGCAGTCACGCTTCATGGTTAAACAGACAGAAGGCAGAGATGGAAAGATCCTCAGTGAACCGGTGTGGAGAGGAGGTCTGAAGGCCAGGAGTGATGGCTTCTCAGTGTACCAAAGCCATGATCTTTTTGCTGCATGGCCTCATCACCCTCCACAGGGCATGTGTGCTGTCCCACAGTTGCTTGATGTCATGTCACCAGAGTCCAAATTTATTTTGTATTCTTTGAAGGAGGCTCTGGGAGTAGCCCTGTCATTTTGCACCGTCTGGGTGCTGGGTTTGAGTCCCACCATAGCTGTCACTGTCCGGAAGTCATGTCTACTCCTCGTGTCAGGTGATTGGTGGGTGGGTGGTTTGGTGTTTTGGGTCGTTTTCTGTCGCATATTTAGAATGCGTGCACAGCTTTCTGTGGTTCATTACTGCGCTCACATGTATCACACGCTCTACGTCCGGTTAGCCGTCCCAAAGTGCCTCTAATCATACCGGCAGGCTTAGGAAGCCTTACCTCCCTCTGATGATGTCGTAGCCTATGCTGGTTGTGTCACATGCACGGTGCATCTACACTGGAGTCCTTTGATCCACATGTAGAGAAAACGATCAACCACTTCAAAACCTGAAAATGAGAAACACCAGCAGCAGTGCTCGCAAAATGCTGTGTATTCCTAGACAGCACCCTTCCCCACTCTCACAACTTCCGTCATGCTTGTCTTAGTTTCTCTTCACTTTACTGATCATCTCGCATCCATCACCTCCCCCCCACCGGTGCCTCTCCTTCTCATCTTCTGCTTCTTTTTGTTCTGTGTCTTGCCACGGCTGCACTCGTATTTCGTCCTGTGAATCGACGTAAGTGATACCAGCTTGAACGCCACTCCCGGCTTAAGACAAAGCGATGCGTCACCGTGTCACGGGCATGACTCGTGTGAGCATCTCGTGCATCGTGCTCCAGTTTTAAATGGCCCATATCTCCTTCGAAAGCAGAACCGAGGCCTCTCATGAGGAATGATCCGGAAAGTGTTACCTCTACCGTAGGCTTCAGTTTCCCTATAAAGATCTGTCCCCGTGCCAGACCAGACCACCATATGGCCTCCCACATGAAGAGAAAGAGTGTTGTTTTTAACTGACCTGATTAATCCTGGTCATTAATTTCGATTAAACCCCAAGACCAAGGACATCACTCCTTTTAACCCAGAGCTATGGCAATGATCCTGAAGGAAGGCTTGCGGGCACAGGCTGGAAAAACTCTCAGATGAACAGTTCGATTCTGCGGGAAGATTAAAAAATGAGCTGCTGTCTGAGTCGATGCCGCTTCCACATTTTCATACACCCGTTATCCCTGAGGTATAATCATTTTTTAGGTCAGCAATGAATGTGCAACTCGTATTAAGTTTGTTTCATTAAAATTCCATTTGTTTTCCCTTATTTAATTTCCCAGAGCGGCCCAGAATTAGTTATACAATTTCCCATATCCTGTTCCCACGTCTTACCATCAAGGAGATGCAATCTTAAAAGTGTTCCGTCCCCAAGTGGGGTCTTTGCTGTGCCGTAATTAGAATAAATAACCACAGAACAGCGTCTCCCAATTAATGTTCAGTGTTGGTGCATCTCTTGCTCATACCATGGTTCAGTGGGCAGCTATGTCTCTCCACCCCGCCAGGTTGTGGGTTCCAATCACACCTCAGCCTTGTGTGGGGTGGGGGGGGACTATATATCCTCCCCTTGTTAGTGGGTCTCCCCCCACAGTTTAAAGATAAATTGGCACCTAGATATTTCCCGTAGCATATTGCAGCAGGTAGAAAAGCAGAATAACTGAAGAAACAGCAAAGGTCAGACCATTTTAATATAATATATAACATGCTTTAGATGGTGCCATTCTGAGAATAGCGTTTTCAATAAAAACTATACACTCCTTGGTATATTTTCCATTCCATGAACACTATGCATCTTGAAGTTACCAGTTAGGTGGTGATTAAAGAGCTTGGCTTGAGCCCAGAAGGTGATTCCACAGAGAAAGCACTGCTGTACGATTAATCAAAGCATTCTAGGTAAATTTCTTACAAATCCAAGTACCTCTATAAAACTACAAAAGCTCTGGTGTTGCTTTTGACGTTGGGTAAACCTAGCAGACTCAGTTGGTGTCACAGTTGTGTCTCCGGGGGGGGGGGGGGGGGGGGGAATGGCGTTCCGCTTGCCGACCACCCCGTGGTCACTTCATGGCCATTCGGACGATCAGTTTATGCGGCACTGATAGGCAGATAATGCATTAGCGGCATTACGCTCCTGCATGATCAACCTCTGCATCCAGTCCACAATACTCCAGGCCACTTTGCCGTCCCATGGATCCAAAAAGCCAACAGCACGTTGACAAGGGTTTTCAGCCGCCTGCATACAAGTGGCTGAAAATCATTGCATTGGATTTTTGTACATCTCTCTACCTTTTATCTCAATGGATTATCAGCACTTCGAGCCGCCAACACTGGGGCACGGCTTTAAGGGACAGCTGGACGTCAGATTGGGCCGTAATACTGCGCTTCCCCTGAACACGAGCCACTAATCCCCCTTATCGTGCGACCCATCGGCATGGCAGGTATTAAAGTGAATGCAGTGGTTAATACTGCTCAGGAGCGTGAGGCACGGAGACAAGCAGCTGTAATGCTGCATGCCGTCTGAGGCAGGAGAGCTATCGGGCGCTTTGCTCTGCTGATTTACATACCAAAAAGCCACTTAACTGGAATTTGACAACGTATGCTCCAGGCATCAGACAAATATGGGTTTCTGGAGAGGAACTTTTCCCAATTTCCGCAAACACTATTTTCTTCAGAGATCTTTACCGGTGGGAGCTCGAGGGAATTGTAAGTGAAGGGATACAGACGTTGGACAGTGTCAGAGGTGGATGTTTGCATGCCAGGGGCCTGTAGCGATCATCCTAATCCAATATCCTGACTCATCCCAGATCTCAGTGACACCCTGAAGACATGCAGCAAGGTTTCCCTCTCCCATGCAGGAACATGAAGATCATTCCATCGCAATTTATGGAAAACAAATCCATCCACCCTCCTTGTTCCATCACTATCAAAGTTCTCGTCATGTTCTTCATAATGCAGAAGTCAGAAATGGCCCTCATCTTTTGGGAAGATCGCCATCCCTTTGTCTTCTTGCTGCTGGCAATCTCCTCACCCCGAGCGAGAAAGTAGGTAAGAGGAGACCCTGCCACGTTTCATTGGGGAAACACGTTCACTAGAGCTAGATACCACAGATGAACAGTACGAAATGAGGATCCTGCCCAAGGTGGCAGACTATGAATTATTAATATATTCAAGTCTAATATTAGACATTCTTCTTTTGACAGGTAACCTGAACAGTGACGCTGATGTAAGGACTGCTGTCTGTTTAGGCAGAGGACCCAGGGATGTACCTGATCAATGTCCCTTCACGCTCCCTCTGAAATGCGTCTGCTTCCATCGCGGTCACCTGTAGACCACGCCAGATGCTTTCTGTGTCAGCATCTGGATTCATGAGAAAAAAGGTCCGGATTAAAATTCTGGAACATCTCTGAATTTCTCAGTCAAAGACGAGATTGAAGATACAAGGCAGGGGAAGACCCGTGCCAGGATGCCGGTCTATTGCAGAGCTGACACACTGACACACTCACTCACATATGGGGCGAGAATGCCACCTGCACACACAAAGGGCGGGATGCTACGCAAACCCCTAACACCAGAGGCAACAGTGCAGGCCATTGTGACACTTAATAATAATGAGAATAGTGCCTTTAGAATAACAACGAAAACAACAAGTCTGTCTGGTTTCCTAACAACACGTTCAGGTGCAAATTGCATTGCCAGCTAAGTGGATGCGCTACAGAAACAGGCAGAATCCTAAAAGGTACGGTCATGGGATTGGGAGTAAGAAGGAATAACCTGCATACAGAAATTCTCAATCCGATAATAATGGATGATACCGTAATATACAGGCCGGGCGGCAACATGATCTGTGCTCAGTTGTTCCTATGGTTTTATGTCTTCCAGGGCCCATATAAAGTGCAGGGTAAACAAATTCATTCCTAATTCTCTATATCTCATTTAATAACTGTAGGCTATGTACCAGGCCGGTAGCCAGAAATACATTTTGGGGGTGTAGTAGATTTTGGGAGAGAGGGCCTCTCGTTTGGAAATTTCTTATGTTCTTATGACAATCAGCCAGCAGGTGGGAAAACTGAGGAGAGTAGGTTTTGGGCTTTGAAACCACATTTCTCACACTAGTACTAATCACTTTATTCTTTCTCAGATATAATAGCTGGTGTTGCACCTATTGGAAGAGTATAGCCGTATCTAACAGAGAAATGTATCTCTCCACTCATACGTCATTATCGGCTGGTTCAGGTGTATGCGTGTGTGTATGTATACTGGTGTAACGTGACATCTGATTTTATGTCAGTTCATATTAAGATGTCTTCTTCGATTGCGCGAAATTACCACGTTTATGCAAGCTTCACCACTTGCTTGTTAAAATAAACCCTTTTCGCACAGTGTAGCCAGCAGGCAGATGCTACACCTTTAAGGTTTAAGTGGCAGCTCCTGCACATCGCTCTTTGAAAATCCCGGTGCGGCTTTTTCCTCCTCCTTCGCCTTGAAAGTTTGTCAGTGGATCTGGGATGTGAATGAAACGGAGGAGAAACCCAGGGGAAGAGCAAGAGGGAAGCGCTACTTGGGAAACGCAGAGGCACCGACGCTGAACACAAACCGGCAGCCGACACGGCGATCGCTAATATAATAACTCACTGTCTACATAACTAGCGTGTGTTATCGGAAAATGCATTAAGGAACTTCTATGAAGTCGAGAGGATTATTGCATCCTTGACCGCAACTTCAGAGGCACGGCGCATGACAGCGTCTATGCTGAAATTATTGCCATGTAGCTGATTTTCAAAGAAAAAGAGAAATCTAATCAAGCCATGCCTTTCGATGTACGATCATTAATGTTCGGGATTGTAACGGTACTTGTGGTATTTTTAATCATTGCTGATATTGCTGAAGTGGAAGAAGAGACTGGGTATGTAGATGCCCTTTTGCCAACATTTTTACATTTTAAAAAATAAACTATGCGCTACTCGTTTATTGATTAAAGACAGTAGGCTACATATGATCGTCTGTAATCTTTACGCTTATCGCTTCTTCTTGCGGTAACATTGATATTATTCGATTATTCAAATAAGTTTATTTTACTGTTTGGGGTATCTAAACATCGCCCGTTGTTCCAGCTATATCCGCATTTTTCTCACTACTGAAGAGTATAGGTAGCCGGTTCATCTCATAAGTGAAGTTATCCTGCTATCAAGTAGTTATGTCTTGACTATCGGTTAATTTTTATTGGCGTATTAAAATAAACGTACATTTAAATTCTGAAAGACAGCTTATAACTGCTAAGATAAAGCATCCTCCTTTTATGATATTTCGGCGCTCTTATAGCGTGAATGTTTTTCAGTAGTTTTATTTCACTTATTTATTGTTATCTTATCATAAGACGCGGCCATGGGGAATATTGTGTAGATGTTGCCTCTGCCTAGATGTGTGATAAGCTTGATCAGAAACAGCTTGATCAGTCGTTTACCCTGCCTTTGGCTCCCCCCCCCCCCTCCCCCTTCACTCACTCCCTCCCTCCCTCTTATATTATATACTGCGTACTATACAAAATGTACCTGCGCACCACCCGCTGTCTTCTACAACTGGGCTAATTCATAATTAAACTATATGGGTTACTAACCTTCTTGAGCCGCGTTACTGTCACAGTTTACTTCAGTGCGGGTCCCGTCACCCCGGCTGAAGAGAGAAAATGAGAAATGAATTTCCAGTTAGAATTCAGGTCCCCAGTAGCAGTAAGGGTGGCGTGATGTCCAACGTCGTCAGGCTCCTCTCCCCTTCCAGTGGAGTACTCTGTCCCTCTGGAAACTGTGCTCATTCCAAGCTTTATTTAAAGTTGTAACTAGCTGATAAATTAATCAAGACAGTTTGTAATTTCTGATTTCATGAACAGAGACAAATAAGACAAAATCTGTTTATTATTCGTAAGTCCACTTGAGTATTCCGATCCATTATAGTCTCCCTCAGCAGAGGCAGGTCATGAGGGTAATTCATATTAAGACCTTGAATAACATACAAATTCTGTCAAGATCTTTCACAGCAGAGGCTATTCGATTTATGGAAACTGCACAGCAGGTGGCGTAGTGGTAAAAGATCGAGGGGTGATTCTAAGATTTTACCTTTTAGGGGGCTCATCCCCTAGGGATATTACAGAAATACAGGACAAATTGCTAAATGCATATGGACAATAATTTTTCTGGCGGACTGAGATAAAAAAATGGAAAAAATGGAGTGGCTGAAACCCCTGCCCCCCCCCAAATAGGGTCTAGAAAGACCTACGATTGTGGCCAATCAGAATCAGTTTTATTCACCAAGTAGTTTACAAGTACAAGCTGTTTTATTTTGTTTGGGTTTGCCTACAAATAACACACAGTGCGTACACAGTAACAACGGGGTATGGTGTTGACGTGAGACCCGCAGTGCACACAGAGACAGTGGAGGGACGAGAGGTGAGGCTCGCAGGTAGAAATATGACTAATTAATAGATGGCAATGAATAAGCAGTTATTCTTGTTGTAAATCGAGACAGCCCTGAAGAAAAGCCATTTGAGGGCCGGCTTGTTCCGCTTCTCAGAGACCCGTAGATGTGAGTTTCTGGAGCGAGCGCTGACCTGGGTAGGAGGGGTTGCTGATGATTCTTGTTGCTCCTCAGCAAGAGGTTGCTGGTTTAAGTTCCCAGGAGATATAAATGGGGTAAACACTGTATGCTGCTTCAAATAAATGTTACCCAGGCGGGTGAATGCAAGCATATTTTATCCAGTTGGGGCTGCAGATTTTTCTGGTCAATTATTAGGTTATTTAGGATCAAGAGGAGGCTTTGGGAGTCTAGGAGGTAAAACGCAGCAGCTCTGTGATTCTGTTCTGGCCGGCAGTGAGGCTTGTTTGCTCAACAGCTCTCATTTATTTGATGGCAAAGAGGTGTTTGCTGGGTTGGGGATTAATGTTTGATTTGTTACTGGGAGAGAAGCTGACAAAATGAATAATTCACCTTTCTCCCGACAGAATCTGCTTCTTTGTTTGGAATTTCTACTTCTGGGCAAAAAAATAGTTCAGTTAAGGGCCATATTGATTCAGTGTAGAGTTTCTATTCGTCTATGACACCCCGAAATTCAAAACGCAGCAGCATAGAGCTTGAAGCTGAAGTCATATTTAAAAAGAGAAAATAATTGAATGCTGTGAGGGTAATTGTGTTTTTGTTAGTCTACCTAGGAGAAAATAAAGGTTCATGTGACCTTTTTTAAAAAAAAAAAAAAAATATGAAAATGGTTTTCGTTTTTTCCTTCCTTTTTTGTCTGAATGTCAAGTTAGGTGTACATTGTGAGTCTCCTAGGAGACCAAGGCAAGGCACTGCCGTTAGCCAGAAGAAATGTGTTATAGATGTGCTGGAAGACAGCTGTGCTCTCATAGTTAAGAGGCTGTGTACTACAAGAGTTACGAAACAGCCCAGTTCTTCTTGCACGTTCGCTGTGTTTTTCCTGCTGTGGGTATAGCCACGCCCACTGGGATTTGGCCAATGTCATCTTGATCTCTCTTCCCTATAGATTCTCATGGTCTGGATTTCTGGGCTTTTGAATCTGTTTCTGATATCTGTGGTTTGGATTTGTTTTAATTAATTAATCAATTAATTAATCAATTAATTGGTTCATACACTGGTCTCTGCGAGTGTTTTGCTTCTTGGTGCCTGTTTGTTGATCACTTGACCTTGATTAGTGTTACAGACCTGAGTTTGGTTGATCTTTGGTTGTTGAGTCCTTGCGGTCGGCACCTCAGCTTCTGTCAGCAGTGAGTCCTTGGGTGCACAGTTTGGGGTTTGACCTTTTGCCTGAGATCATGCACTCTGCTCAGCAGCCTGTCAGAACTCTCATCTTTCCTTAACTCCTTCCTGTTGTCATGACAATAGCTATGTGTGGAAATAGTCGACACATTTCCTCAAAGGGTGGAGCGATTTGCCACATTTCTACAAAGGGTAGGAAGATGGTTTCAGGAAAATATTTGCACTTTGTCTCATTTAGTAAAAAGTTTACGTAAGTGGTGTAATTTTGTTAATTGTATTGTTTATTTCCAAAAGCAGCGTCCATCCTAGCTCCGCATCCTAATGTTCTCAGCCTGATTGGAGTGTTTTTCAGCATGCAGTTTCTTTTTGGCAAATATTTCATATTTGCATAAATTGCTTGCTGTATGCTGATCTACATATTATGCAATTTGAATATTGCAAACAATATTTTGTGTGGGTTGAGACTAAATGTCAGGCACACAGCAAACTGATAACCATGCAGGTTTAATATGAGCAGTATTCAGTACTCGGTGTTAAATTAGTACTGCAGTTTTCATTTGATCGCTGTTAATTAATGGTATGGTTTACGTATGAACAGTCAATGTTAATTAACATAGTTTTCATTTGAGCAAACTTTTAATTCACTCTGAAACATTCCATGAGTAGAGAAGAATGACAATAAAGCTATTTTTATACTTTCACAATAATTTTCATGTACATTGTGAGCTGCTGTAATCAATCTTCCCTAAGTCAGGGGTAGATCATCAGTGTTATACAAATGCGGAGCCTGAAACAAATGAAAATATTGTTGATGTTTGTCATGGTATAGCTAGTCAGTTTACTAAAGTTGGGCAGCAGGTGGCGTAATGACTGAAGCCAGTGGAAATTATGGAAGAGAGACGTCCCCATATTATGGAAGAGAGACGTCCCCAAATCATGGAAGAGAGACGTTACCAAATTATGGAAGAGAGACGTTCCCAAATTATGGAAGAGAGACGTCCCCAAATTATGGAAGAGAGACGTCCCCAAATTATGGAAGAGAGACGTCCCCAAATAATGGAAGACAGACGTCCCCAAATCATGGAAGAGAGACGTTACCAAATTATGGAAGAGAGACGTCCCCAAATTATGGAAGAGAGACGTCCCCAGATTATGGAAGAGAGACGTTACCAAATCATGGAAGAGAGACATTCCCAAATTATGGAAGAGAGACGTCCCCAGATTATGGAAGACATACTCCCCAAATTTAGGAAGGGAGACGTCCCTAAATTAAGAAAATACCTGCATCTCCAGGTGCAGCAGCCGTCCAGGCAGCAAGGCATTATCATTTTGACTTTTATCATGTCTTCCATTAACTAACGATTACTGGACATTTCCACTCGGCTCAAACAGGACGTTGGTCATCTTAAAAATCAATTTCTGATGACACGTAAGCTATATTTCTAGATGTAAAAACAAATTAATCAAACAAGATGTTTTCCTGTGGCAGTATCTTGACTCTCGGTTATAGATTACACAGTGAATGTGAAAACTGATTTCAGATGAGCACTCAGATGCATCTCACGCAGCAAAAAGCGAGTCTCGTCTATCTTGCAAAGTTGTTATGGAAACCTTGAGGGTTAATTCAGCGCAGCCGAGGAACTTATTGTTCCCAATGAAAGGATAGGAGGACATGTTCTTAAAAATTAAAAGAATTTCTTTGTTAACCACACACAGACTCTGATACACAATTGACTCTGATCTAAATGTATTTAAGTACAATCTATTCAAGCACATGTAACCAACCTATTATGTACAAAAGTACTGGGATATATCTTTCAATCATTGAATTCAGGTATTTCATTCAGACCTACAGATGTATAAAATCAAGCACCTAGTCATGCAGGTTTCCAGACATTTGTAAAGAATGGGTTGCTATGAAGAGCTCAGTGAATTTGAGTGTGCTACTGCCATAGGATGCTACCTTTGCAATAAGTCAGTTTGTGAAATTTTACACGATCAACCGTAAGCAATATTATTGCAAAGTGGAAGCATTTAGGAGCAACAGAAAAGTAACGGAGGAGGGTCACCAAGAGCTGAGGTGCCTGGTACGTAAAAGTTGCTAACAAGGTGCATGCTGGGAGCTTCATGGAATGGGCTTCCCTGGTTGAGCCTCTGCATGCAGGCCTCTGCATGCAGGCCTCACAGCACCAAGCCAATACCAAGAGCTGTGCCAGCAGTAAGGTTTGGTGGAGGGGGGTCATGGCATGGTTAGGCCTCCGAGACCCAGTGAAGGGAACCATTAATGCTTCAGCATATCGAAACGTTTTGGCCTTTTTCGGTTCCAGCATGACTGTGCCCCAGTGCACAAAGCAAGGCCCATAAAGACACACTCCATAATCTTGTGGAAAGTCTTCCCAGAAGAGTGGCAGCTGTTATAGCTGCAAAGGGGGATCGGCTCTATACCTATGGATTTAGAATGGGATGTTATAAAAGTTCCTGTAGGTGTAATGGTCAGGTGTCCAAATACTTTTGTCCAAATAGTGCGTGTAAACTCTGTAAAAAATAAACGTAAAACGACCATAATGTGCTTCCTTCATAAGAATTTAGATGAAATTATGCATTTCTATCATGTTTTAGGCTATGATACAATAACATATTTTCTAAGAGAATAATTATATTAATAGAGAAATTACCGAACTCTGCTTTTATCCCTTTGTGTTTCTTAACGCTTGTGAAATGTAATTAACTTTTAGATACGTATTTACCCTATTTGCATACAAATGGAGCGTAACCCATAACGGCGATAAGATATGTCCGAGCGTTCGGCGAATAGCTTATCTTGCTATGAGATGCGGTCATTGTTGCAAAAAGAAAACGGTGATTTAAGAAAAATGTTAAAAGATTTATTTTGCAGCCTCTCACCCGCAGTGGCTCCTGGGACACAAACCCCTTCTTTATGAGATATAATTATGAAGCTTGTTCAATTATTATTATTATTATTATTACATAATCAGGGTATAATGTGCTATGAAATTTATTATATTTACTCCGATATCACATGCAGCATGCGCTAAGTGTAGGACGACAGTAATGTTATTGTTTTTCTGGTTTTATTTTTAATTCAATTGATTTAGGAACAGTGGAGGCAGCAAGCGAGGGGCGCCCAGCCTCAGATACAGGCTTCAGGGCCCCCGCAGGTGAGTCTATCATCCATCCTGCTACTCTCTCTGAGCTCCTCCCTCCCCAGGTCTGATGCCAGCCCTTGCTACTTACTTGATCGGGGGAACAATCCGCACAGTTTGCTGCCCATTTGCTTTTAAAACAGATTAATGTCTTTGTAATTTGACCTAAGGTAGGGGGAGAAATCCAGTTTCCATAGAAACGCAGAAAACCTCAGTGATATGGAAATGTCTGTAGGCTATCAAATGATGCGCATTCAATCTAATTATTTGGCAAAGTTTCGTCGCTAATTATATTCTCTGAATATACTAATGTAGGAGTCAGCGCTTGTCCTAGACAGGTTTACTTTAAACAGTTCTTTATCGTTGTATCAGATTAATATCTGCTATCTTCAATATACCTCAATAGCAAGAAAATGACAATATCAATAAAAGAAAGACTTAATGAAACAGGAATCCAAAGGGGGCGCCAATACGGCCGCTAATTGGCTGTATGTCGATCCTTCTCCCCCCCCGGAAGCAGGACTGAGTCCACGGAGCCAGATGCCACACGGAAAGCTGGATCGGCGGCGAGCAGCAGTCCCGCTCCGCCCGACTCCGCTAACGAGCCATCTTCCAGGGGCTGGCATTTCAGCGGGGCCCTTTCAAACCAGATCAGGTAGACGACTTCTCTCAGAGTTCCGTCACTATCACCTGCTGCAAGCAGCAAGCAACCTGCCAGCTAAAACCGGGCCAGCAGACTCCCATGCTTTTATCTGGCAGGAAATGTGCTATCTGTGTAAATTGAATTATAACTAATAAAGGACCCCCAGCTAGATATTAAAACGTTATATGCAACGGTGATGATTATATGCAAAGGTGCAGATTAATAGACACCAAGGGATAAACATGTAAACATCAATTAAGTGTAAATATTAATGGCTTTGCTGGGCGCCGCTCCACCTCACTGGGTTCTTATAAATTGTACAGCTGGTAGTTTCTCTGGCATGTTTGCCGGTAGCTGCTTGGGTTTGTACCTGCTTTAGTTAAAGTAATAAGGGCACCAGGATGGTGATGTGTTATGCACTAAGACACGAATAATAGTGTTTCACATTCAGGAAGGACATCCTGAGGTTTCTGGATGCAGAGAGAGACATCTCCATACTTAAGGGGACCTTGAAGCCGGGAGACGTCATCCACTACGTCTTCGACCGCCAGAGCACCACGAACGTCTCGGAGAACCTGCACGCGCTTCTGCCCACAACGTCACCCATGAAGAATCGGCACTACCAGCGCTGTGCCATAGTGGGGAACTCGGGGATTCTGCTGAACAGCAGCTGCGGGAAGGAGATCGACTCCCACGATTTTGTCATCAGGTAAGGATTTGCATAAAGCGAGCCAGCTTCTCCGGGAAGGTGCCACACTTCCGGAAGATGTCACACCTAAAGCTTTCATGCCCGCAATGAAAAATATATATGCATATTTACAGTTGACAAAAATAACTGCAACTTTTCTGACACTTCTTTTGTGACTCACGGACTTCCAGACTGAGCGGCGATACTTAGAGCAATTAGACTCCTGCCGCGTAAATTTGACATTTAAAGAGCTTCAGTGATCTGCCGGGAAATTAATGAGGCGCATTCTGCAGACCTGCTATTCCTGGACAAGCTTAGCATATTTAGACGACACCCCCGGTCTGAGCGCCACCGTCTGCCGTCTCGGGCTGGAGCGCTGATTCGGCTCGCCACCACGCTGACGGACAGCGGCAGTCACACTTTGATGGCGGGGGAGGCGTGTTCCCTCTGCGTCCAAGTCTCGGTGTAAATTTTCGTGGCTGCCGCCCCCAAGTCAGCGACCTACCCTTTGTACTCACGCCAGAAGGGGGCGTCTTGAGTCCTCCTGAGTCCGGTTTGTGTCAAGCATAACATGGCAGTAGTGAACTTCTGTACTCCCGATGTGGGGCTTGGGGCTCAGTGGGGGCTAAAGCAGCAGGCTATTCATCTGCATGCGTTTTGTTCTAAAACTGAATATAAAAACAATTAATTGGCTACTTCTTTTTCTTAATCTGTACATCTTATTGGATGAAAACTTATACCTTCTGGTCATCTACTTTCGCCAGTGTTTGCACCTGGCTTTTTCAGATAACAGCTTTAGCTGCAGTTATGTGCATGGTGTAATCCATCTGCATATCTCTTTATATCTACCGTGACCAGTCATGGCGGTCCATAGGCTATCCAGCTGCTGGACACACACGTGCACATACGCACGCATGTACACACACACACACAGACACACGCACAGATGCACACACACATAGACAGACCTGTACTCATATTTTTCTGTGGATTGTCCATTCATTTTAATGGGCAAACCCCTAATCCCATCAATGACAACCTTAACTCCTACGCAGCCCTAACCTTAACCATAAGTAAGTAAATACAGGATTTTTGGCGTATTTAGTTTTTTGTCACTGACTTTTATAAAATTTAGTTTTTCCTTGTGGGGACTGAAAAAATGGTCCAAACAATGTCAAAATAACAGGGTTTTATCACACTGTGAGGACATCTGACCGCCCCAACAGACACACACCCACACACCAATTTCACTGTGTGAAAATGCTAGAAGTAACACCAAATTAATCAGCGGGAGATGCAAACTGACATGTGAAATGATAGCCCTGTCACTGTATCGTGGTTTTACTGAGACCGGCTTGACTTAGGGGGGAAATCGGTGCCTTCGGCTGGACATCATCACTTCATCTTTCTGCTAGGAGGAGCATTTTATTGTATTATATATATATTTACAGTGTTTTATAGCGCATGTACTTTCATGTGGACAAACAGCACTAGTCCGAATGACTGTATTTCTAAAAAGTTTTTGTGATGAAAACAAAAAAACATCTCAGGGTCAGTGTCAGCCCCGAGATCGCTCCTCCCCCCACCCACAGTGCCCCTGAAAGCTGGTGTGGGATTTTGGACAGCATGCAGACCCTTTCATTTACCCTGGTGTATGTGTCTGTGTGTCTTAGGTGCAATCTGGCCCCAGTGCAGGAGTTCGAGCTGGATGTGGGGCTGCGCACGGGCCTGGTGACCATGAACCCCTCGGTGGTTCAGAGGGCCTTTCAGGACCTAGGCAGTGCCCACTGGCGGGAGCACTTCTTGCAGCGGCTCCGCGGCCTCGGCGACGCCGTGCTCTGGATCCCTGCCTTCATGGCCAAAGGTGGTGAGCGGCGAGTGGAGCTGGCCCTCGACATCATCCGGCGGCAGCGCCTTGCTGCCAGGCCTGCCTTCCCTTCCCTGCGCCTGCTGGATGCTGTGCGGGGGTGAGACAGCTAATATCACACCCTCAGACTCACACCAGGAACCATACTTACCATCAGACTCACACCAGGAACCATACTTACCATCAGACTCACATAGGGTGCTTTTCCGTCACACCAAGTACGGTACTTTTGGCTCTCTCACTTTCCCATTGACTTCCGGTCGAGTACCGGTACCAAAAGTTCCAGGACTGAAAGTACCAAACCAGCTGGGGTACTTCTTTGGTACTTCGGAGTGGGACTTGAAGCGCTTTCTTTGTTGATTGGTTATGCAAATATCCTGTCACTGAAACACAATACAACTGCTGTCTTGAAAACGGTTGCAAACTCAGAAAACAATATAAGCACAGTAAAAAAGAACAACAAAAAGATCTAGAAGGCATGACGAGCAATTAAAATGTATTTTGTTGAATATACTAATACTGCACGCATATCACGTGCTGCCCTAGTAATGTGATTTGTTATAAATATAGCAATATATTTTGAGAGATATAAACGGCATGGATGAAAATGATTACAGTTGTCTTGGAGGATGTATGCAGCGCTCATGCAAAAGATAAACTTTAAACTGATTTTTAAACATATAGGAATCTATAAAAGAAATAATAATTCAAATAGCAAGTGTTTTTTTCTATGGCAGAGTAACACAGTAAAAATATTTTACAGCAAAATTTTAAGCCCCTGCACTATAATGTCCATACAGAACTGAAAGCAAGAAAAAAAGCCTTTAATATAGCTGACTAACGATATAAGAATTGGATGTGCAAAACATGCGATGTTGGTATTAATATAGTACATTGCCAAGCCCTATAATGAACTACAGCCATTTTTCAGATCCAGTACAAAATACCCATGTCTTGTGCCGGTACCAGTCTTTACGGCAGTGGAAAACCAACACCTTGAAGTACCGTACTTTTGGTACTTTCCTGAAGTACCAAACTGCAGTACTTGGTGTAGTGGAAAAATGCCCATATATCCTCAGACTCACACCAGGGACCAGAGATGTACCCTCAGACTGATACCAGGGACCGAGCACACACACACACACACACACTCAGTCTCACACTGCGGATCTGACACACCTCCAGACTGACATTCACTGCACGTTTCAAATGACATCCGAACAAAACTTAATTGAACATGTCGGTGACGATAATCTGTTGCATACTTAAAACATCTATGTGTCACACCACAACCCTACAGGCTACAGGGTGATTTTAATGCAGCAGACCCACATATAGAGCACAAATAAACATATTGTGGTGAGTGTGTGAGTCGTTTTAATAAAGTAGATGAAAGCTGTTTTAAAATAGAAGTTGCTCTCTGCATTAACAGCAGTACAGACAGAGAATTTACACGACACTCATGGCTACGTGCTAACAAACATTACACAGTTATGACATTTTCTATTTACAACATAATTACATGGATACACATATTAATTTACATTATTAAAAGATATGCTCAGTGCAGTGCAAAGCATGCCGGTAACTGCATGTTTAGTCCGGTTGACCAGTTGCAGCATTATATTCCATCCATCCATCCATCCATCCATCCATCCATCTTCTACCACTTTTCTGGGTCGGGTCGCCGGGGCAGCAGTCTAAGCAGGGAAACCCAGACTTCCCTCTCCCCGGCCACTTCATCCAGCTCCTCCGGGGGAATCCCCAGGCGTTCACAGGCCAGTCGAGAGACATAGTCTCTCCAGCATGTCCTGGGTCCTCACCAGGGCCTCCTCCCAGTGGGACATGCCCGGAACACCTCACCAGGGAGGCGTCCAGGAGGCATCCTGACCAGATGCCCGAGCCACCTCATCTGGCTCCTCTCGATGCAGAGGAGCAGCGGCTCTACTCTGAGTCCCTCCCGAATGACTGAGCTCCTCACCCTATCTCTAAGGGAGAGCCCAGCCACCCTGCAGCAGAAACTCATTTCAGCCGCTTGTATTTGTGACCTCGTTCTTTCGGTCACTACCCATAGCTCATGACCATAGGTGAGGGTAGGAACGTAGATCGACTGGTAAATGAGAGGGTCGCCTTTTTGGCTCAGCTCCTTCATCATGAAACTGACGCCGCACTGATCTGCCTGTCAGTCTCCCGCTCCATCCTTCCCTCAATGAAGCCAACAGAACTACATCATCTGCAAAAAGCAGAGACCTAATCCTGAGGACACCCACAATGCCCTGGCTGCACCTAGAGATTCTGTCCATAAAAGAATCGGTGACAAAGGGCAGCCCTGGTGGAGTCCGACCCTCACCGGAAATGAGTACGACTTACTGCCGACAGTGCAGACCAAGCTTTGACATCGGTCGTACAGGAACTGAACAGCCGTTACAAGGCAGCCCGGCAGCCCATGCTCCCGGAGCACCCCCCACAGGACTCCCTGAGGGACATGGTCAAGTGCCTTCTCAAAGTCCACAAAGCACATGTAGACTGGTTGGGCAAACTCCCACGCACCCTCCAGGACCCTGCCGAGAGTATAGAGCTGATCCAGTGTTCCACGGCGGAAACCACACTGCTCCTCCTGAATCTGAGGTTCGGCAATCTGATGGACTCTCCTCTCCAGGACTCCCCAATAGACCTTACCAGGGAGGCTGAGGAGTGTGATCCCCCTATAGTAGGAACACACCCTCTGGTCCCCCTTCTTGAAGAGGGGGACCACCACCCCGGTCTGCCAATCCAGAGGCACCGCTCTCAATGTCCACGCGATACTGCAGATGTGTGTCAACCAGGACAGCCCCGCAACATCCAGAGCCTTGAGGAACTCCAGGTGGATCTCACCCACCCCCAGGGCCCGGCCATCGAGGAGCTTTTTAACCATGTCAGCGACCTCCACCCCAGAGATACGTGAGTCCACCCCCAAGTCCCCAGGCTCTGCTTCCTCATTGGAAGGCGTGTCGGTGGGATTGAGGAGGTCTTCGAAGTATTCCTTCCACCGACCCACAACGTCCAGAGCTGAGGTCAGCAGCGCACCATCCGCACCATAAACAGTGTTGATGCTGCACTACTTTCCCGCTCTGAGCCGCCGGCTGGTCGACCAGAATCTCCTCGAAGCCGTCAGGAAGTCGTTCTTCATGGTCTCACCAAACTCCTCCCACACCCTCAGTGACTGCCGAAGCCGCATCCCGTTTGGCCCGCCGGTACTCATCAGCTGCCTCCGGAGTCCCACAGGCTAAAAAGGCCAGATAGGACCCCTTGTTCAGCTTGATGGCATCCCTCACCACTGGTGTCCACCAGAGGGTTCAGGGATTGCCGCTGCGACAGGCACTGACCAGCTTACGGCGACAGCTCCAGTCAGCTGGCTCCATAATGGAGGTGCGGAAGATGGCCCATCCGGACTCAATGTCCCCCGCCTCCCCCGGGACATGGGTGAAGTTCTGTCAAAGGTAGGAGTTGAAGCTCCTTCTGACAGGTGATTCCGCCAGACGTTCCCAGCAGACCCTCACTATATGCTTGGTCCTGCCAGGCCTGACCGGCTTCCTCCTCCACCTGCGGAGCCAACCCACCACCAGGTGGTGATCGGTTGACAGCTCCGCCCCTCTCCTCACCCGAGTGTCTAAAATTGATCACCAAACTGCAGCCTTGGTGCCAAGTGCACATATTGACACCCTTATGTTTGAACATGGCGTTCGTTATGGACAATCCGTGATGAGCACAGAAGTCCAATAACAAACCACTGCTCGGGTTCAGATCGGGGGGGGCCGTTCCTCCCAATCACGCCCCTCCAGGTCTCACTATCATTGCCCATATGAGCACTGAAGTCCCCCAGTAGAACAAGAGAGTCCCCAGGAGGAGCGCTCTCCAACACCCCTTCCAAGGACTCCAAAAAGGGTGCGTATTCTGAACTTCCATTTGGCGCATAAGTGCAAACAACAGTCAGGACCCATCCCCCCACCCGAAGGCAAAGGGAGGCTACCCTCTCGTCCACCGCGGTAAACCCCAATGTATAGGCGCCCAGCAAGGGGGCAATAAGTATACCCACCCCTGATCAGCGCCTCTCCCTGTGAGCAACTCCAGAGTGGAAGAGGGTCCAACCCCCCTCAAGGAGACTGGTTTCAGACCCCGATTCTTGCGTCAAGGTGAGTCCGACTATATCTAGTAGGAACCTCACAACCTTGCACAACAGCTCAGGCTCCTTCCCCGCCAGATAGGTGACCTTCCATGTCCTTAGAGCTAGCTTCTGCAGCCGAGGATCGGGTGGGGCACTCGCCATCAAGCCCCACCCCCAGGTCTGGCTCCAGTGACCCAGTCCGGCCGAGGGAAAACGTGTATCAGTGTTATTTTTCTCCATAAGGGGTCTAATGAGCCGCACTTCGTCTGGTTCCTCACCCAGGACCTGTTTGCCTTGGGTGACCCTACCAGGGGCATAAAGCCCCGGGCACCTTAGCTCCTGGGATCATTGGAACACGCAAACCCCTCCACCACGATAAGGTGTCGGCTCCAGGGTAGGGCAGCATTATATTATGTTAGAAGGTGGGATCAGAACAAATGAAAAACTTTGCCTTTGTGGTTCTGTACAGGCAGGGCAGCGAAAGAGTGTCTGGCGTGATGCTCCCGCTCTCAGACTCTCATGCATATACAAGAAATCTAAATTATTCCATTATAAACCTAAAATTAGCTACATGTACAGCGTGGGGGAAGTTTGCAATTCCTACAGACTATTTACAAGGTAATACTTGTTTAATAATTGTTGTGTAATTGTTTAAATACATGTACATGTGTGTGCAGATTTGTCTCGAATTGAAAATCTCACTCCAGCCAGCTTACCAAAGCCTGCACCCCCCCCCCCTCCCCCTCTCCACACCCCCAGAAGGGAATGAAGTACAGAGGGGCGTTGTGTGTCACAGAGTACCTCGATCTGATTTCTCACGGGTATCAGAATCATGACTTCACCTCCTTCGGGGAGAAAAAAGACCCCCAAACACAAAACTGTAATACTGTTGGAATCTCACGTGGGCAGAGAGATCACCTCTTTAGCGGCCTTTCTTTCGCTCCTTCTGCAGGACAGACAACAACAAAGTGTTTGTGTGTGGGGTTGCCAGGTTCCCACTCCCGTCCCATTTGTGCAAACAGAAGAATGTATGTAATGTTGATCAACCTCTTCAGAAGCGCTGAATTCACAGGCTTTTAAAGAGGAGCTGTTCAAACAATAACGCACGCAGCACAGATGTGAGCCTAAGACTCGCCACCTGGGGGCGATATTAGTGTGTGATATTAGTATGTGAATAAATAGTAGTGCTTTGGAAAATGCAGTCACACCACATACTGTAGTATAATGTATGAAAAATATGATGGTTTGAAAAACTAAATGCTGTCCAAACATAGCTGGATGTAGCATAAACCGAATTAAAGCCGTGATGACGATGATGTGATGGCGTCATTTGATTAAATTTTAAGTTATTTTATGCACATAAGCATTATGCACATTGTGCACATATGTCAGTCGTCTGACAGGTTAATTTCATGGCACAATTTAGACAAGTGTGTGTGTGCGTGCGCGCGCGCGCCCTGCCTTAAGCCCGTAGCCTCCGGATTTTTTCGATTTCACCATCCCGGCTTAAGGCTGCTGCGCGTTTATGAGCTGGGTCTGTAGTCTAACTGTAATTAATATTATAAGTTCCTTCAGTTGCCTTTAATGAAGAGTTTCCCAGCCCTAGTGTGCAGACGCTCCAAATGACAGCGAGCGTGAGCTATGCACAAATAGGACGGAAATTACAAAAAAAAACGGAAAACGCTCCTTTACAATATATTAAATATTAAAATATACGTTGCTTTATTTTTGTTGGATAATTGGCTAATTAGTATCTGCATGGGGACAATGCATACGCCTCGGCTCCCAGAACCGAGTGAGCAGCAGTTTAGTTCGAGTTTACTTACAGTGAAATCAGCATAAATCAGTAAAGTGTGAAATCAGCCTAAAGGTGAGAATGCAAGAGAAAACACACGGTATGGTTCAGTATCCCCTTATAAAAACACACAGTGATTATGAGGAGTAATGACTACTTATTGTATGTATCCTTTCATCCATCCTTCCATAAAACAAGGCAGGGACACAATCTGGAAGGATCTGGAGGGAATTTATAGCACCAGTTACCCTAGTAACGAACGCACTCCTCATTAAGGTGAATCTGCTGCGTTTCTGAGTACCTGCACAGCTGCCGTACAGACACACTCCTCGTTAAGGTGAATCGCTCTTCTGTGTGTTTGTGTATTTGCACAGGTACTGGTTGACCAACAAGGTCCACATCAAGAGACCGACCACAGGCCTGCTGATGTACACCATGGCCACGCGGTTCTGCGAGGAGATCCACCTTTACGGCTTCTGGCCCTTCTCACACGATGCCCAGGGAAACGCAGTGAAGTACCACTACTACGACAGCCTGACGTATGGCTACACGTCCCGGACCAGTCCACACACCATGCCGCTCGAGTTTAGGACCCTGAGCAGACTGCACGCCCTGGGGGTCCTACAGCTCCACACGGAGCCCTGCCGAAACGCGACAGGACTCCTCTAGATGTGGGTCGACGGAAACTCACCAGCGACATCTCCATTGCCTTTGTCTGCCCTCCAACACAGCCCCGGAGCTGACCTCTAATGTGAAATCAAGCGCCTGCATATTTCATTGCAGGATGCTCAGCAGAGATAAGCTGATTCATCAGGACAGAATCCAAGTCCTGTGGACTTTAACTAGCATCCTCTTTGATGTCAACACAGACCAAACAAAGCAAGTTACCATGGGAATGCTGAGGTTTGTCCATCTGAAGTAACTGTAAAATAATGTGAACATATCACAATACAATCGGACATCAGGTCCTTCATGTAATTATTCCGTACAGACTGAAACTGGTTAATATAATTTTGTTTGACTTCTTGTCCTTATGTATTACTGACAGACTTTTCTAAAAGTGTATTAAAAAGACTTTTAAAAGCTCTGTTAATACTACACCACATAGTTCCTAGTTTCTCTCTCCCTGCCCTTCTGGAAGCATACATAAAGGGCAAGCATTTTATTCTCATATTTGTAAGGTCACTATGTTTTAAGGCTCACTGACCACCCCCCGCAATGTGAAACCCTTAAACTTAAACTGCTGCTGACTCAAGAAGAATGTTGAACTTGGCAACTAAGTCAACTACAACTTCAGAGAAGAGATGAGTTACTTGGCAGGTAGAGTGACGTCAAAATGAAATCATTTAAAGTTCTGTACAATGCTTTTAAAATGCGGTTACACTTGAACTGTGCTATCTAGCTGTTTCTCAGAGCCATGTAAACCATCTTTTAAATACTCATTGTGAAGGAGAGGCAGTCTAGAAAGGAGCTTATCAGTCAAACCAAGAGAATGAGACAATGAAACCTTTGTTATGGGAAGAGCAAACGGCCAATTCCAGGAATTACCCACATTTCCATGCAAAGATATCTTTACAAGCCCGAACCCCCTCGGGCATGTTTAAGACACAGGCTTTTCCTCCAGACTGGCTTTCGAAACACTGCCGAACTGTTACTCAGAAGCTCGTGCCCGCTGACGACCTCATAGCAGTCTTTGTAGCGTGCGGCTAACACACACAGCCCCTACGGCTCAAAAGGTCATGTGCACGCCGTCTGCCTCGCGCCGGGCTCTCTGCTGCGCCGAGTAAAGCAGCACTCGCTTTCTGTGCCACTTCCACATTCCCTTAAACTTCCCATGAGCGCAGAAGACATTCGGCGCCACAATAAGGTGGGCAGCAGAGATCAAGCTGCGAACAGCCTCAGAGCGCTATGGCATTCCTGTGGCCCTGGGGATTAATACGAGAATGGCTCCATCAAGAGCAGAGGCCCGTAATGAAGGCCACGTGTGACGCCTGCAGCCCTGCCATGTCCTTCCAACCCTGCTTCGATAGAAAACGCTCTACTCTTACATATCGCTCCTATGATTCGGGTTAAAAATAGACTGGTGCGCACTGCAGACGTCAGTAAACCACCCAGAAAATAAATGTGTTTATCTGCAAAGACATGTGCTCCTTCTTTTATAGAAGCAGACTGTGACCAGTGGTACTGAACCAAATTAATCCCACAACATCCTTCTGGTCCTCATTGGAGACACAGGCTCTATAAATGTGTGTGTGTGTGTGTGTGTGTGTGGGGGGGGGAGTAATTTTTGTTCTGTTCTTTTGTAAACATATTTAACACTTGAGGGGTGCAGCTTTGTCTGCAGTTTGTTTTTTAAGGAGATTTGCTCCTTCCTGGTCCCCTTCTTTATGACACACAGCAGGGTTTCTGTGGTTCTGCTTAGAGTAAAGATGAAACGCGATTTCCCTGCTTTCAGCTAAGCGTAAAAATGTCAACCAAGAGCATTTCCCTCAATAGTAATGAAAGAGGCAGGAAACCATAAACGCTTTGAAAGTGTTATGGATTTTAAAAAATGATCATCAAATTTCCCCAAAGAGTCAAAATACAGGAACATTAATATGAATTACTTAATTTGTGAACTGGGGAGGATATCACTTGGGGAAAAAAAAGCGATGATCATACAAAGCAATACCACGAAAACTGATTTATAAGAATCTTTATTCGGTTTATGCATCTGGATACACAGTGATCTTGATGAAGACCTGTCTTCTGTTTGGGGAAAAGCAAGAACCTTATACCAGGAGACAATAGGGGGTTGGGGGGGGGGGGGGCAAGGGTGACGTCTTCATGTTCTCTGATACACTGCGACATCAGCGAAAAACAGACACGAAGAGCCTAAGGGATTTCTTTACATGAAACCCCAGCTACTTCTACTACATACCACAAATGGCATGCACCAATATCCAGGCATTAACAGAAAAACATTTTAATACCATAAAATAAGCTTTATTGGCTGAGGATATCATTCCCTTCAGTGGAGACTGATTCACTTGCATACAAATTAACAGTAGCGCATTAACACGAACCACAATGCCGAACAGAAGATTAGGTTTAACGAAAGAGCGTCACAAATACCAGAAAATTACTAGCAAAAATGTAGACGGAGCATGGCTGGTGTTGACGTGAGCATAGCACTGGAAGGAGGAAGCCGTGGAACTGTTGTACAAGAGGGCAGCGAGGCACTGGCTCACTCACTGGGGGCACAAATAACATTCAAACTGGGGGGGGGGGGAATCTCCAGTAAACACCTAGACTGGGATTATAAAATGCCAGCTGGTCTCCCACTCCCACACCTGTTCCAAATCCTAAGTACCACTCTGCAGAGATCCAGTCTTATCGCAAACAAGAGCGTATGAATGTACCTTTCATGACCAGCCTAATGGACACAAATAAAAATAAATAAAAATATACTACAAAGCATTCGGAAAGGCAGGTTCAGTGTTCTGTTCCCCTTAAGTGGTTATTTAAGCACAACACAAGCTGCTAAGTGTGCTGCTTTTAAGCTTATAAGTAACATAACTAGTATGTAACCTGGAAAGGCACCAACTTTTACATGCAGTTGGGGGCCGCTGCTCCTCCGCATCGAGAGGAGCCAGATGAGGAGGTTCGGGCATCTGGGCAGGATGCCTCCTGGACGCCTCCCTGGTGAGGTGTTCCGGGCATGTCCCGCTGGGAGGAGGCCCCGGGGAGGACCCAGGACACGCTGGAGAGACTATGTGGGCGAAGTGGCCAGGGAGAGGGAAGCCTGGGTTTCCCTGCTTAGACTGTTGCCCCCGCGACCCAACCCAGAAAAGTGGTAGAAGATGGATGGATGGATGCAGTTGGGGGTATTGAGACATCATCCAGTCACTTGCGTGATTGGTCCAGTCTGAGCCAATAGTACTTCAGAGGTCTGAAATTTGTCCTGACAGACAGGTAAAGATTTAACAACAAATCCTCAGGCAGGACACATTTGGATGCTGTTCATTCAGCAGTTCTGCAGAAGGCTAAATGAAGCGATTTCCAGTTTTCTACAGGACAGTCAATTCATTGATACTCTATAAATCAATGAACATTTTCATTTATTTGAAAAAATTACTTTTTTGTAGTGCACATAGTGGGGGGGGGGGTGGGGGGTGTCAGAAGCAAAATATAAAACATCTTCACTGCCCCCCTTCCCACAACAAAAAAATAGGGGGACGGTGATTTAAATGCTTTCCCCAAAGCACTTCTTCGGAATCTCCTTCTTTAGGTATATCTCCCCCCCCCCGAGAATTCACTTCCAGCTTTGGTTTACATAGCAGCATGGGGGCGGGGGGGGGCGGGATGAAAACTATGACTGCCCTGTAAGCGCATAGATAATATTCTTCCAGTCAAAGACCATCGACAGGAATTTACACATCATATATTATACCACTGATATCAGGAAAGGTAATTTAGGTACATAGAATCACAACACAAAAATACGCATTTATATAGAAATCTTCATCTCCAGAATACTTGTAACTATATACATCTGGTATCATCCCACCGCAGACTCTCAGAACTTCTGGCTGCAAAGCGCCAGTTCTGCTGGGAGATCTGAAATCCCAGCGATGTTGTTTACATACTCCGAGTATGGCGAATTTCCGAAAAAAATGGCATTCTGGGAAATATCGCCTCAGCCATTCGGCACGAGGGCCTACGGGAAAACGTCCAGATCACAGGGAACAAACCGCGACTCATTTTACCTTGTGCAATAATGAGGACAGTCTGGATAAATAGCAGATAAGGTCTAATTTGAGCCTAGACCCATGGTCACAGAAAAAATTAAACACAAATTAGCTTTGCCAGGCGTGCAGGGCTTGGCCACGTACGCAAAGGATTCAAAGGGGATGAGATTTCCAGGCAGAGAAAGAATCCTTCACCATTCACATGCAAGTTACACCTTTGGCAATATTTACTTGGTTCTTTTTCCTACATATAGTAGGAAATCAGAAAGCTTGAACTTATTCAAAAAAAATAGTAGCTCTCAGACTGCCTACATCACTGACTTTAAAATCCTCCTTTTGAAAGATTCATATTGCAAGACGCAAAGTACAAAGACAGTCATTTATGCTGCGAGGCCTGATGAGAATCGAGCATTGACAGGGATCTTCGCTGCTCACACTGTAATTCACTTCATACAGCCAGAAAGGACATGCTGGTAGGATATTTGGTGGTGGAATCACATAGTGGGTGAGAGCCATTAAAAGGGGTGACTCGTAGTCCTCATGGTCAACTCGCTGGTTTGCT
Source organism: Brienomyrus brachyistius (assembly GCF_023856365.1). Lineage (NCBI taxonomy): Eukaryota > Metazoa > Chordata > Actinopteri > Osteoglossiformes > Mormyridae > Brienomyrus > Brienomyrus brachyistius. The sequence goes on along the minus strand of NC_064545.1, from coordinate 11,158,006 downwards.
GTGTAATTGGCTAGATTACCTCGTTAGTGTGTGTTTCACAACAAAATGCAAAACAAAAGGATGGAGAAAGGGGAAAAAATCTAAAATTACCGACAGAACGACAGTCCATGGTTTTGTATCCTGTAGACACAGATATTTTCTGATGTCACATGATTGATTCCTTCACCTGAAAAATGTAAAGAGATATTGTTAAAACATCACTAGTACCAATCCATGGTGTCAATCCTGTACAATGTGACAGATGAGGGTTACATTTCCCAGAAGCTCCCATTACATAGTTGGAATTGTTCAGCTCATGGTTTCAAACTATACAGGATGCTAACGCTGTTAGCAACTATGCTTTTGGGAAACGCAGCCACGGTCATTTCAGGCTCTCTGACTTGCAGTAGTTTTTAGGTCTTTAAGGCTATACAAGGGATTCCTCTTCCAGCTGCACCTTTTTCACATGGCCATGGTTGCATTGACCCTGCCTTGTGTTCAAATCTAGGAACAAACAAAGCAGCATCACCTCCAGACGCCTTAAAGGGCTGGGATTTTATTGGAGAGTCCAGGCCAATTTAGCTGCTTCTTAAGTTTCCCATCCTGCGAAAGTTGAGAATTTATGCAATTTCCAAGCATTTGCTATGGATCAGCCAAGAAGGAATTTCACCACAAAAAAAAAAAATCAGGAAACAGGAAACAGTGTCTCGCTGGCAGGAAGTGTGGTGAGAGTCAGAGAACAATAGATCAGGCGGAAGGAAGGCAGCGAAGTGTAACACACACACAAACCTGACGACACATCAGAACTTTCCAGTGAAAGGCGCTTAACAACACGCCAACAACACAACCCATATGGCAAATTCTTATAAAAAAGTACATGCTAGTAATCGTCTTCTGGCATTTTAAACTGTCTGATGTCATTAGTGCCCACAGTTCAGAAACTTTTGCCCAAGCCAGAAATAAAACAATTGCTAGATAAACCACAAAGAGCTCATTCAAGTCAAAAAGCCAGCACTGAATTTATCCACGCATTTACACATTTGGAGCGTTGCAAGGCATCATGGGATACATTGTAATACCCATATATATATATATATATATATATATAGTGCATTGATTACTGTTGATTGATTAGTTGCGACTTGGGAAAAAAAAACATGTACATATATGTACACATAAAAACTGTGGCCTGTCAATGGAATGAGTCATTTGAGAAGCAAGGATAAGTGGGAAAGAGAGAAGAGGAGAATGTAGGAGGGTCAGTCCCCACCAGTCTGGGGGGCCACAAAAAGTTATTCAGAAATTACGTGATAACAGTCACGTGAGATGACTTTGTAATGAAAACGTTGTATAGGTTGTTATGTTTATTTTTTAATTAGCCGCTGAAAATGTTGACTGCTAGTGGTCATATTGACAGCATTGCATCCATCCAGCTGCCCATCCTATAAGTGCTTATCAGGGGCTGGGGGTAGGGGAGTTGGGAACACCCTAGACAGGGTATGTTAGTCCATCCGACGGCACATATATGCTCACATACTTATAATACACGACATTCCTACAAGATTAATACTAGTTAAGAACAATTAATGTTTAAATATCTGCAAGTACCATGGAATATCATGGGCAGACCACTCAAGGCAAAGCATTTAGCTGGAGGTTCATTAACTTACTCTGACTTTTAATTTAAATGAAGCCTCCATTCATTTTCTTGTATTGTGTCTCTCATATGGCCTAAAACCAAACTCATTTTATAGACAGAACACAGTATACAACGCATACATAAGGCTTGTGCTTCTTGTGGACTGAGCACATTTCACCCTTCTCTATGTTTGACTGACCTAGCAAGACCATTACGTTTGCTACCATTTTTTTTCTTTTATGGACAAAAAGACAATATCCAACATTTATTACATAACGTATTAAATTTGTAATATTTTTAATCATATATGAGTTTATACATATTATGTGGCATATATTTAGGGTCAATTTTACGGAAGGAGAAAGCTTTCCGTTTTTCTTCAAAGGCTGTTCATACCTGTACTTCACGTCAAAAATGGTAGAATCATCTTCCTCATAATTCTCCTCGTTAGAGGTGCCATTTCCACCCGTTCGGCAGGAGTGGTAATTATATCATACTTTCGTGTTTTCCTTATCTTCCTCCCGGACCTACAACAACAACAACACCATGCACTCTTTTAAAAATCATCTTCATGCATCTCCATTTTCGCCTCGCATCGGAATACTGCCACAGTAATAAAAGCATGCCAGAAAGTCAGAAGACCGCCTCGCATATTTAAAGTAATATCAAGACATAATTAGTATTTATAAATAGCCTACCCAGCGTAAACAAAGCCTTATACATGGTCTATAACAAATTTTCAATTACACACGTACTTAAAATAATATTACTGATGGCAAATTATCTATGTTTAAAAATACCTGTACATTACACAAATATTTTTGAATCCGTGCCATAGAGATGATCTTCTAAATCAACTTAACTGTCAGAAAGCGTATTGTCTTGTGTATAAAAAAGTGAATTTTTCTCATCTCTGGGCAAAAAACGTTGAGGCAAAACATTGCACCATATGGGGCGCTCCAAGTCTATTATAGTAAATCAGATCATTAAATGTTCTCACCTGTACATTTTGATGAGCAAGCAGATGATCAGGAAAACAGTGAAAGCGCATATGAAGATGACCGCGCTCTTCAGCGTCGGCAGGTCGTTCGCGATGGAGTAAATGCGAGAGCCGATGGGCGCTGAATGGTTGGAGCTCCCGTTTAGATGTGAGCCCTCCGCCAGCGGCGATGTGGGACTCGGCGTGGCGGCAGGTGAAGGCGCGGCTCGCAGTTCGCAGGACACTTTCCAAGCAGCCGCTGCGAACAGGCAAAGCGCGATCTGGAGAGAAGTCATCTCGCTGGGAATCCACGCCTCGCTGTTCACTATTAAATAACGCGGCGCCCACTTACCAGCGAGCACCTATTTTATGCAGCAGATATACCGTATATACGCCTTTCTTTATTGAAGAAAAAACGCACTTTGCCAAATGAATGGATTTGCGCTTCAAAAAAACTCAGGATTTAATTTAGCTGATTTTTTTTCTGCATCATATCAACAAACTTTTTCGGTTTACTCGTAATCGGAAAACCAAGCAACCTTCGACATGTGCAAAGCACGATGATTAACATATTTTTCTGCTTCTGCAAGGTAATTCCCTCTAATGTGCGCAACCTTTGGCTCTCGTGGACTAACTAGTCGACTGTGCTTTCACGGTCCGGTTTAATTCGCGTTAACGAGAGGAAATGTGGGATTACCTAAACCCGGAAGGGCTCGTGACAGACGCCGCGTGAAACTCCCCGATGACGTACAACTGTCCCCGGCGTCTCGATCGACGGCGTCCTGTCACCTTTATTGCTGTCCGTCCTATGCAATTCTGTTAATTTCCCGATGCTGGGACACACGACATTATCTTAAGCTACATGTGTGACTTTTGCATTTTTTATTTGACAGATGAAAGTATTGGTTGAGCCGTCTTATATAAATGTACCAATATATGAAAAACAAGATTTTGCCATCACGCACGGTAGAGTAGTGTATAAGAAAGGTAAAATGAATGCCATTGAAATATTAAAATGGCGATCCTGGAAAAAAACAAACATTAAAGCGGTTTTCTATCTATCTATGAGACATTTTGATTGGGGTGACCGAACCGCACCGTGACTCTTCTGTGGTTCCGCTTAGAAAATGTAGGGTGACAGCAAGGGTACCACCCCCCAATTATTGACAGCACTTTATAACGCTTAATGTGGCTTAATATTTAAATACAGCAACTTAGGAAAACCATAATTATCTGACATTCCGCTGGGAAAGTATAAGCTATTGTGCAATGTATTAAACTGTAATCCAAACACAAAATTATAAATATTCACGTTGAACTATTCGTTAAAAAGGCAGAAAAAGCTCGTTTCTCGAACGTTTCGCTGGTTTTAAGTACTGTGTATTATGTTGCAAGTTGCACGAAACTGTACAAAATTATAATATTTACGTTAAGCCTTTTGCGACCTTACAGAAATTGGATGAATGGACGTTTAGCCTATTCATCTCTGTTAATTAAAAGCCCATTATATCGTACAGCAATAGCTTAAGGTAGCTTAATGTACCGAAACACTAACACAAAAAATGCACATTTTGCTGGTTACAACGCATTTCCACGTAGTTTTTTTAATCTTTGTTCTCCTATTCACATTTTGCTTTATTTTTAACTCAAAAGTAAAACAAATCAATTGATTAAATAAATCTCTTCTAATTAGTATTTGGATACCCACAAACAGTGGCTGCTTTTTGCCAGCCAGATTTCATGTTATATATTTTTCTTGGTAGTGTGGTTAATATCAATTATTAAAATTTGCCCCATGTCCAGCATGTTTTACGGATTACATGCAGGCCTATATGGTTCGAAATGTAAACAATCTGAGTCATGACTTAATGACCAAGAAAGGAAAATCTATATTGTTCGATTAAAAACCTAAAATCAGCAACATCCAA